>NW_020455677.1:4425572-4527883 GCF_003342845.1 Nothoprocta perdicaria
TAAATAGATAATTGTGCATATTTCTGAAGCATCAAAACATTTCTATCAAAAAAAAAAAAAAAAAAAAGGTATGAAAATATAAACTTCCCACATCACATGAAAATTTTCTGGATAACAGAAAAGGCATGTTGCTTCTTTTATCCCATGTCTTCTTAAAACAGGTATTGAGGAATTAGAGAATAGAATTTAAGGCATATTTTAAACCCAAAGGAAGGACTTAAACCTTCACTTATACATCTTTTACTGTTATAAATTCAGGGCTTGGATTACTTTGACTGTCCTATGCCTCCAAGCATTCAATTTTTTAAGGAGAATCAGATCACGACTGCTTAGATTGCAAGCTGAGGTTTATTTTAAGGTGATAAAAAGACTCACTGTTATTATCTAGTCTGAGCTCTTTCACAGCCCAGCCCAGAGGAATTCATTATTTGCCCTGCAGCTAGCCCAGCTACTTACATCTTATTATTTGCTTAATTTTCGTGGACGCATGCGTAACTGCTGAAGGGATTCCTAAGTTTCTCCACCTCCCAAACCTTGCTCCGCATTGCCTGGAGAGGCTCCAACACCGGGCTTCTTGCTTGCAAATTCCTTACCTACAGGAATGTTGTGGGAATGAATATACAGATATTGTGAGATTCAAAGATAGCACAGTTATGGGGAGGGGAGTCATAAATATACCTCGTGAAGATAATAGCAGCCATAAATTCTATTGCATTGATCTGGCTTGGCATTGGTGCTACACACAACTACTTGCTCTGTCCATGGCAGGCTTCATTATTTATTATTGATATTGCTGTATCATTAAGACCTTTGCATGAACCATTCAAGACAAAAGTAGCCTTTCCAGCTTAAATTAAGCCCTTTCCAARGAAGTATCATCTAAGCTGAAGAATATTCACATGAGATGTGTTACTGGGTTAAATTCATGATTTGCCATGCACCAGCACAACTCTCCTGCGCAGGTATCCCTTAGACATTTCTTCAGCCTTGGAGTTCAAACCATGCTTGACATCTTAACTGCCCAAGATAGGGCTCTAAGATATGAACACCAGTCAGAGCTGAGAAACTGGATAATTAACTCTTAATTCTTTCTTTACCATAGAGGAGCCTCCACCGCAATGACTGGCCTGGAGACGATGAGCACTTTTCTCTATGCAGAGCAAGTCTGAAGGTGATCTCCTAGAAGAGATTCCAACGTGGCATGGTAGGAAGAGTCAGGAGGCTGTGAGGAGACCTTCCTCTTCCTCTCCAGGCAAAGGGGCACTTCCCCATAGGCACCAGCACCATATGCTGCTGGCGGCAGCCTGGGCTCAGCCGTGGGTGATGTCTTTTGGGCACTGGGGTGAACTGGACCTCCTGAGTCCTGCAACACGAGTGTGCTTTTTCCTTTCTGCTGAGTCCTTGGACAGTTTCAAAGAAAACTGAGACACGCTGAGGTGTTATGGCACTTCAGCTGCAGGGTCTCCAGGTGGGATGTTGAARCCCCACCATCCTTGAGCCCCCGTGGTGAACGGCAGCCTAAGCATGGACGTGCAGTGGCAGCGGCATTAGAAAGCCACATCCATTGCACTTGCTATCAGCCTGATCCAGACAAACCCCATTCTTCAGGCAGATTTCTCACAAGATCTGCGAGAGCATGAAGACCAAGGCAGCTGCTGGCCACGTAGCGGGTTTCACAAGCCTTYGGGTCCCGTGCCTACTGCTGTGCCTCCAAACAGGCATGCGGCAGCCTGCCAGGGCTGACGGTCTCCTCCTTAAAGGAGGGGACTGAGAAYCTCATCGTTACAGCAGCTTATAACCACACTGGGCGCACGGATGCAGCATCGGTGCCGTCTGCATCCAATTACGTCCAAAAGTGTTTCTCAACAGAAGAGCCAAGTTCTTGATTTATAAGTATTTGGACAGGGGAATGCAGTGTTTCCCATTATCTCTAGATCATCTCTCTTTACTTGCTGTTCATAACAAACTCGCAGCATCTCATGCAAATCTTTCATTAGGTTTCCCTCCATTCAGATGCTAAGAAATCCTTCAGGAAAGCTCAGCATAGTTKCCTCCCCATGTGATGGACAGGTTTATCCATGCTGATGTGCTTGGCCTCTTCCTGGGATAGCGACGCTGATTTTCAGAAGCGGAAGGATGGTGTCCCGTGGAAGGTGGACAAAGCAAGCCCTGAAATGAAGCTCAGGCTGGTAGTGCACACGTTTGCTACCCTTCAAGCTGAACCTCAGCATAGGCCTGAGCGTGCGCGCGAGCCTGCAGGTCACAGAGGTGGCTGAGGGTGGGATGGGGAGCTGGTCTGTTCCTCTGCTGCTCCTCAGGCATCTGCACACCAYGCAGTCCKCTGGCTTCAATACTGGCTTCAATAYGTTGGCTTCCCAGTTTTGTATAGACATCACCTGGGCTGACGATCTTCACTCTTGTCCCCACTCTTGTCCCCAGTATAAATTCACTCTATGAAAATTGCTTCCAAAAAACGATATCCTTTGTGGAAGGAAAATGCTCAAATGCAGTGAAGAACAGTTTTATGAGCTTTGCTTCTATACTTGTTGTGCAACATCCTTACGGGATTTCATTATTTACGATTTTATCTAACTACTTTCTATGCCTAATAGCTCGGAGGTGCTGTTGATTAATTTTTTCCAGCTCTTTGATGTACCGGCAATAACTTGTCCATACTTCTCTGTGTCAGGAAGGTGGAAATTGCTACAGTAGAGTCAAGGTGTGGTATCGTGAGGTGGCCAAAACTGGAGGAGCAGCCCATTTCCACTGCAGGATGGAGATTCCCCCCAGCCACACTCTTGCCACTTGCATTGCTCTTGTGCTGAGCCAAGAGCACCATAAACTGAGTCAACTCATTAAAATAGGAAAAAAAAAAAAAAAAGAAACCAAAAGAAGAAATATATATGTCATCTATAAGTTGTATAATGTATGTAAATAAATATATATTTTTTTCTGAGTTGAATTTTTAATCATCTATGTATGGGAGGCAGTGCGAAGGAAGAGGCGAGCCATCACTCAGTGGGGAGCGGAGGGRGGAGGACGAGGGAGCAGCAAGAGGAAGAGGAGGGAGAAGGGCAAGTGGGAGCAGGCCGTGAGCTCGGCTCCTCACACCGCACCCTGCGAGCGGCCACGGCCAGTGTGAGGCTGCTGCGCCGCTTCCGTGCCTGGTGGCGTAATCTGTTCCTGCGAATCTTTGGCATTCGGACGTCATTTACGGGCTAGTGGGGTGTGCTTGGACAAGCTCCAGCGACAGACACGAGCTCCATTACCATGCTGAGCTCTGTCGCGCTGCCTGCAACACTACGGCATGACATTTTTTCTCCAGGAAATGAATCTTTTTTCAAAGTGATTATAAAATTATATGACTGGGCTAACAAGTGATGTAAACCTACCCCTTTCCAAAAGCTTCGGTGCAGTTACACCATTTACTTTAAATTTTTTAGCTAGGCTAGCACATTAAGCTGCTGATTAACTGGAGGTCTTCCTGAAAAGTGTGCATTTATCAGCATAAATAGACCTCTTTGTTCCCTTATGTAGAGGTTTTCAGCCTGCCTCAGTTAAAGTGTCTGCCAATTCAAAATTTATTATTTCTTGTCATCACTTCTCTTATAGTCATCACCTCTCTGGTGTTAGTCCAATCCTGTGGATTTGTCAATCACCACCACAAAGAAACCCTGAGCCAAAATAAACCTGGCATGACTTGATTTCTATATTACAAATGTACTGGCACAAACGTTATCCACAAAAGCTCTCATTTCAGCAAAGTGCTTGAAATCCCATTGACTTCAATTAATAAGTTAAGCAAGTGCTTAAATGCCGCTTTTGAAGTGGGCCTGAAAACCGTACCTCAGCCAACTGATTTGTTGCTGTTTCTTTCTTTTTTCTCTTTTTTCCTTTTTTTTTTTTTTTTATATACTTACACAGCTTTTAGAGGCATTTCCACATTTGAGTTCAGTCAAGACATCAAAAGCTTTGGTGAGATCAAGGAGAACTGAAACCAGATACTACATTTTCTTCTGACGTTTTTCATCTACTAACTGATGGTAGTAGGTTCTGCATTAAAGATTCAAGGACAGTGAACAAAACAACGAGACGGTCTTCTCGGACACTTCCCTCTTCAGGAAATTATGGGGTCAAATCTTAAAGAAAAAAAAGAATCTTACTCATGCAAAACTGCACAAGCAAGGGGATTACCGCTACATAAGAAAAAGCTTTCTGCTTCTGGACCACTCTGAACACACTTCACTTCATGGTAGCTGATGGTGTCTGGCAACTTTATATTACATGCTACTCCTGTTCTCCCTGTATGCAATTACATAGGCATATCAGTGTAATACATGCTTATTACAAAATAACCACAACATGCTGGGAAGAACATTTTATGCTTCTTAGTTGGACAAGGCCCATCTGGTCTTAATTCTTTTTTTTTTTTTCCTTGAGGAACATAATCTATTTTAAGGTTTCCCCCGTTTAACCAGTGGAATCTATGTTAATTTGACCTATATTAAATCAAATGTTTTTCCATTATTCTCCCTGCTGATCAAAGAGGTCTCAGACAGCTTCATGAGGAATAGGCATACCCGACAACTCGAGCAGGAAGCCAGAGTAATAGCATGCAAACGTTCCCCTACCTGCCTGGTRCTGTGAACGCCAGTGGAGGGCCCGGCGGCCTCTCCAGCAAGCAGCTCGCCCTCGGCCGCCGACCTGCACGGTCCCCTYGCCCCGTCCCTCGCTGCTCCCACGGAACGGGGCCTACTTCCCTTGGGAAGGTTGTAAGGGAGAAGAAGCAGCCAAGTGGCTCCACAGCTCCCGAGCGCTGGGCACTGGAAGGTGTCCCGCTGTGATTTGGTGTCGGGCGCTTGGTTCTTGCAGCTTCCCCCAGCAGTGTAGGCAAGGGGCTGTGTTACACACCCAGACACATATATGTACATTGCACACATACATCCCGCTCCCCATCCACAGGAAATTCCAGAGGGACTGGGAAGCTTCCCCGGCCGGCTGCGAGGGGCTGGCGCGGCACCGCTGTCCGCTGYGCGCCCGCGTCCCGCTCTCCGTCGTGCATCGGTGCCTTGTTCATAAAATGGACATAAATACTGCACAGGGGTGTTGTGAAACCCAATTAATTAATACCTGTAATGCACTTTGATGTCCTTGGATGAAAAGTGCTATACAACTACAAAGCATTTTTAATGTTATAAAGCAAGAACTTCTTGCTGTCTTGACTTGGCAAAGAGGCTGATTAGATGTTATCAGTTTTGCTGTTTACACTTACAGAAACTCCTGCCGTATGGTTTTGAGCATGTTTTGCTTTTAAAGAGTACCATATGAAAATGACTGAACAGTTGATTTAGGGGCCTAACCATCACGTGCTCCTCCACAGCTTCAGCGAGTGGCCAGAAGTGATTTTGGTTCTGCTGCCAATGAAATCCAACAAGCAGCAGAGCCCTTCACCAAAAAAGTCTAATAGCACAAAACAGCTCATTTATTTGTGCACAACAGTCTGCCCTGATCGCTCCTGTTTTCACGGCATTGAAAGACATCCTGGTCCAAGCTCAAGGAGGAAGCCACAGCAGAGCAGCTCTTAATCCTGCGCTTTCRCAATTCAACACATCGAAGTCCACTGGCCAAATGTTGTCAATTACTTTCTTCTATTCCTGCCATAAGATCTTCCTCTTTGCAATTTTACCACTTGAAATCACAAGGATGCAACCTTGTGATCGGACTGAAAAGCACTGATTCTACCTTCACGATGAAACACACCGGGGTTTCACGCCAGCAGGCGCCCTGGCAGAACCCCTGCTTTCTGTTATTTGCTATAACCGTTTAGCACATAACGCTAAAAGCAAATAGGACCATACCCGGCTTTATGGCTGTTCATTTGGTGCCTCAGTGACCTAAGTGTATTTATAGGGGAGCAATGACAGTACAGCTGTTTTAACATTTAAAATGCTAAAATTCCAAGCAAACCTAACTAGAGCCCTGTATAAAGGCACACTAATAAGTTAATTACGAAACACAAATGCATTGGCACCCGTAATTTAGAAAACTGGAGCTGAAGGAGTTTTAATAATCTCACTTTTCTGTCCCAATTAACGCTGTTTACTTTTTGCATTTCCCTGACCTTGAAGAACGATCACATGCAACTGTCCGAGTTGAGTCCCACCTTGAGCCTGGCAATCACCAGCGCAACATCCAAGCCTCGCAGCTCAGGCATTTTCTCTTAAACTGGACTGCAAAATTACAAGAAAAGACGCCACGAAAACATTTTCTGCAGGTTTACAGGGCACATTTTGTAGGCAGTTGCTCAGGTAGAGAAGGTTTTGCTGCGTGCGACCCTGCTTTGCCAGCGGGACGGGAGCGCCCACGCAGTGCCGGGACAGCGGGACACGCTCAGGTGTCCGCCACGGGGGGTAGGAACACGCACAATGGCAGGAAACGGGGACGTGGCCTTCACAAGACCAAATAAATCCCGAACCTGGAAAAACGGCCCCTCAAGAAACACCGCGCTGCAGGAGGGAGGGAAACCTCTCCCTCTCCCTGCCCTGGCGCCTGGTCCGGCTGSAGCGGTGTCTGCCCCAAAGCGTGGCCGCGTTGGGGCGATTCCCTGCCCGCCTCCGAGCAAACACAACCCAAGGAGTGTTTTGCATTGAGCAGTTAATCACACTTGGCTGCGTGTTTATATTTTCCCTCACTGTAAAGGCATTCTTGGTCCGCCTCCCAAACTGCTTGTTTTGTCTGCGAGATTTAATCTTGAGTGGCAGGACCCCCCCCAAACAATTCTCATTTTTCCCTAACAAGATGTCAGGATGTAAGCAGCTAACCTTCCCAAGAACGGGCCCTCGGTCAGTGTGCGCAGGGCTCCGGGCTGCGGCTTCCAGCCCGCCCCGACGCTGGGTTGCACCCGGCGCTCCCTCTCGTTCGGCTTTAACTCCTTCCTCTTTGTGAACCGCTCTTCAAAGAGAGAAAAAAACCCCAAACAAACCAAACCCTTCAGGTTTCAAGGCACATTGGACCAGTTTCCAGCCCAGGCTGAAATGAAGTTTGTTCATATATAGAGCACTGGCTTGAGATGCCCAGCTTCCTTTCAAATCCTACTGCCATTTCCTTCAAGATAACTACAGGGTAACTTCCAGTAAGTTAAAAACAAAAGGATGATACAATCTGTCTGTATTGCTTAGAGAGACTTTGTTCAGGATTAGCTCAAGAAGTTGTCCACAGCTCCGTACCACGTGGATACCCACCTCACTTGAAGCAGTCCCCACTACGAGCACAAGTGACTGGGAAAGTTCTGCATTTATGCCTTTCTACTTGTAAAGACCTGAAATTTGTTACAAACAGTGAAGTTTTGAAATCTCACCAGCTCTGCTGTTTGTTTGCCCTTGCCTCTGAATTCTCTTTAAAGTAGACTAATAACTAGTTGAGGTTAGAACTTCATCACAGTTTCTGAAAAAAKAAAGTAAAAATCAAGATATGTTGGTTGAAAGAGGTTGGCAACCAAGAGGTTGGAAGGTTAGTCCCACCTTCTTCTTGAAGCAGCACTATCATCAGCCCTAGATTAAGCTAGAAATAGCTTTTCCTACCCATGACTTGAAGCTCTCCGGGAATGCCCCACGTCTTGGGGCACCTGTTCCTTGGTAGACCTATTCTCTCTCCYGGTCTTGGTATCCTGGAGGTTTTTGCTTATGATGGTGTGCTTTTGAAGGAAGAATTTTTGACAAGGGGTTTTTGCATAAACATATCTAACAGAGTGTGAAGGAGGGAGTCATGAAACTTCCTAAAATTCATCTTAACAGCTTTTTGCTGCTCCTCTAAAACTGTATGTAAATGCTGTATGTACACTTACATTACTGTTATGTTTGTGCAGTGTATACTTTTAAGAATTGTAGAAATTGTTCTTAGCAAGGATCATGTCTACACAAAATAACATTTTCAGTCATGCTGRCAACCTCCATAGTGTGGTCATAAATCTTCAGAGCTGCCTTCAAGTATATGACCTGCTTCCAGTGCCTACTTCATGGTGCCTCTGGAGCAGAGAAAGCAAAGAGCACCTCATCCATCACACGGTACAGCTAAGGCACAGACCTTTCTGCCAGACTACACCACAGCGATGAACACTTTGTTGAATTTTAAAAGTGGTCAAATGGCCCATTTCTAAAACACAGTCATAAAAATTATCGTTATGCTGACTGTAAYAAAATGGCATTACAAATACAGGCAAAATGCTCCTGTAGCCCTTACGGACAAGCTTAGGAAGCAGTGGGTTGTATTATTGACACTGTGCTGGAACTCACTGCCTTATGAAGCAGCAGCGACAGGCAGTTGGCTCTGACAGAGTGATGCCCTGACAGACTTTCCTTCCATCCAGGCACCTCTGTGGCTTCTCGTTTGGAGCCTTCCTCTTCCCCGGCAAGAGACTCAACCCGCTCTCCGTTGAGCAGTCTCCATCAGTGCTGCATAGCCAAACCCTGGAAGCAGGATCAAGTTTTTGAGGGTTTTTTTTTTGTACAACCTGCCCATAATTAGCCTTGAGCGGTGGCTGAGTCACCCTGAGGAGGTGAGGGTGCTATTAGCACCAGACATGCCACAGCCCAGCTTAGAATTATACAATCCGCCACCGTGCGGAAATGGCTCCATTAAGAGATCTGACCCCGTGCACGAGGTGGGAGCTGAAGTTCCTCCTTGGTTGCGAGAGCAGCTGGTGCTCTGAAGAAGGTCAGTTCATCTCCCACAGAACGGACTCATTCACCCAACTCACCTCTTTCTTGCTGAGATCAGCAAACGCCATCCTGTTTCCTAGTCGACCTGCAGGTTCCCTGAGCTCAGCCCCGCAGTCCTGAAGCAAGCAGGGATGCTGAGACACAGCAATGACTGGACGCAAAGGGTACGTCAGTGCTGGGTGCAGCCTGCTGCGGCATCTTGGTCATCTCAAAACAATAATACAGTTGTTAAAACCAGGAACTGAAAAAATGCAAGAAATAAACCATTTCCGTAATATATACTTTTATGTTGAAAATTTGCTTCCCCTTTTCATAACTTTGATTAGAAAAGCCCAGAATAAGCTGACGGCTAATAGGACATTGACTTTTCTACATGTACCTAGAGCTGTAAATGTGAGGAAAATGTTTTCCGCAACGTCCTCTCTCTGGTGGAATTAGGGCAGCTGAAGTCAAGGCAGGCTCGGTTGGCCAAAACCCACAAGAAATCATCATTAGCTGACAGGACTGTACTTGAGTTGCAGCTGGATTCCACAGCTGCCTTTCCCTAYCAAGACGTAAGAGGAAATGCCCTACTTCAGCAGCAGGGTGCAATTCCCCTCTGGCACCGCTCCTTCCGCTGGGCACAAGAACGAATCCAGCTCCGATCTACTAGTAACCAAAACACGTTAYCTTCTGCTTTCTTTCCTCCTTTCCTTTCTCCCAAGCAGCGGGACTTCGGTCCAGCTAGGGATAGACAAAGCTCTGCACAGTAACCGAACAATCCCAAGCTGTTTCACTCAGCCCCTTGTTTGAGAGCCGGGGATGAGGGGGAAGGTGAGAGCTCCTGTGGCTCTTGGTTGCCATCCTGTCAGAACAAGTCCAGGGGAGGTTTCCTGGGAGGGGTGCGTGATGCTGCCGCGCTCCTGCTGACTGTGCAGGTCACAGAGTGAACACGGGAGCCCAACCTCCAGAGATGCCACCCCGACAGCCCTGCGAAACTGCCTTTGAAAAATGCAAATAACGTCAACACCGCTTATTTTTAAGCAGGATTTAAAAAAAAAAAAAAAAACCCTCCTAGCTGCAAGGGGCAGCGGAACAAAAGAAACAAGATGACAAATTATAATCAGCTTGAATCATTTTGAATAAACACTGCGCAAATAAAATGTACCCTATTTGCTGGCAGGCTGAATAGCTTACGGGGTGCTCACTCCACCAAAATCAAACGCTTGAAATGGAGTAACAGCAGAATGAAACCCCCTGATAGCATAAGATTTGCTTTTCACAGGTACCATGTTGCCATCCTCGGGGACAGAAAAGGCATCATTAGGGCTTAAACAGAGTTTGATAAAAACATGCAGCACCCCAAGGATCAATTTTCACCACAGGCAGCTGCAGCACGAGGCATTAATTCTTCAGCCTTTCTGGTGACAAGAGAAACCCAGAGAGCTGTAGGCACAAATAACATTAGGCTTCTAGTGTGTATTTTCCTTTTCATGCCTACAATTAAATGCTTGCTTTACTTCCTGTTGTTTAATATTGCATTTATTCTTTATTGCTGCAAGAAAAACCTCCTGTACTTTTTTTAATTTGCACTGGGGACACATTTGAAGGCCCATATTGTAGACTCAGCAAGTGGCAGGGCAGCCGCCAAACCTTGCTTCCTTTGTTGATTTCTTGATGATTTAAGACCTATTTTCAGCAGCTGATCCTAGTTTTCCCCCTGCCTTATTGCTTGGTAACTACCACTTTAACAAAACGGTGTTTGTGCAGTGCCTTGGAACGGAGAAATGAGCTTTTAAACAYAGCCTGTGAATAGAATAGGAAAAGCAGGACTAAAATCACATAGGCCCTACGATTTTTTCAAGTCCATGTGTTTACAAATAYTACTCTGCAAGAACTTAAAGAGTTTTACTAGCTAGTAGACTGCTAGTGTTCAAATTTATCTAGGGCTAAACTATTTGTGCCTTTCTGATATCTGCCCATGTTGTTTACCTCTCTCTAGTGCAAAGTTTGAAATTATTCTCTGAATCTACAGAAGTTTGTAAACCTAATTACCAAGCAGTGTTCTGCTGATGCATATTGTTCACAGGGACAAMCTACGGTCTCAAGGCACAAACAGGAAACAATAAGACCCGATCAATGGCTTATAATTTAAGCGCAGGCTTCCGTCAGAAGGGGAGGATACACTTTTTTCCCTGTTGATGCTAGAATGTAAATGAAACCATGTTTTGGTGCAAGGAGATGTATATGGTGGCATCGGCAGGWTGACTGAGCTGAAGCAGGAACAGTTTTTACATTAGCACTAATTAGTTCTACAGCAAATCATTCTATATTTAAAGTAAGCTCATAAGACACCAGCGTGCACCTGAGTAGCTACTGTTTGCCTTGTTAAAACACGAAGCTAAAATTAGCAATAACTAGCACGGGTAAAGCCAAATGGACTCAGAACTTTATAGACACCTGAAAATAGAAACTGCAAAGGACACAAATTACGGGATTTTTCAGTAACAAGCAATATAAGAAGTACAAAGCAATGACACCTTTAGGTTTAATGAGCTCTACAATACACCTATTACAGTGACATTAGTAATTTAAGGGAAGAGTGTTGCTTGGTAGTCTGGTCACAGACTTTGCTGGCTTCATCAGTAAAGGAGAGCACCCTGCAATTAAGTCCTGGTCAGAAGCTGTGGCTAGAACTTGCAAGCTTATCGCAGCCTACCCTATCCACCTGGCTGGAGAGCAGGAGATTCGGCTTTTCTGCTGATTGAGGACTCCACATACTGCTGTTCTTTCATGCTCATACATTGTTCCTGCTCAGAATTGGTATTAAAAGCTTATTTCCAACCTGTAAGAGTGAACCTCATACACCTGCATAGGTTTCTATTGCCTGCTGCTTCTCCTGTTGTTAAGGCTACTGCTGCTGAAGAGGGAAAAGGGAGATATTTAAGCAGCAAGTCTGTTTGACCTCGTCAAATCCCCCAGCCTTACATTTGGGTGCACTGAAAGGAGGAGACAACTCCATGCTTTCCTGCTTGACAAGTCTCCTTGTACAAAACCACCTGAAGTAAGATCTGCGGCACTGCGCTTCATCGCTAGATCTGTTCTCCTGACTGATTCACAGAAGATGCTGATTGCTCTGCACACGAGAGCAAGGAAGTACACCAAAAGCCAAGCCTGGTGAGGCTCTGGAACTCGTGCTAATTCCAGCAATGACTTTCCTTCCTCAAAAACGGAGTCAAGTCCACTCCACCAATGAAGAGGATCYTTAAAGACACAGGTGATGCCGAAAATGTTGCTGGTGCAGCAAATGAAACATGCTGATCAACACAGCCACAATCAGCACAACAGACAAATCAATSAAGAACAACACAGAATATTCTTTTTTTTTTTTTAATTTATTTTTTTTCCAGATGTATATCCAGGCTTTTCAGCAAGTTCACAAAAAAAAAGTAGCTTTGAATATGACTGATTTGGTATTACTTTTAGCACAGTGGATTACATACACAGATGAATAAGTGCTCAACTGTATTTTTGCACTTTAAGGACCTTTGGAAAATTGTACATTAATGGGGTCTAGTAAATAGAGATTTACTGCATTTCTTCAGTTAAAACTCTGACACAGCAAATTTAAGCTTTCAGATAGCTTCACAATATTGCTATTTTACTCATGTTTTGTGGTTCTCAAGTGACAGAAACTAACTTAGGTTTGACTGTTCATTTAGATTACATATAGGATATAGGTAGGGAAGAGCTGGAAGTCCCATTCCCACCAAATAATCCAAAATTGGTATTACCATATAAAAGAGATACTAGAATTAACTTYAGCTTATTAGATTACAACTCTTGTGTTTAACTTAATTTGCTTCAATAAATATTTGAGTTGATATAAAATTGTTTGAACCACTTGTTTGAAGTTGTTTGAAATGTCAAAATTGTTCAAATTTTATCTTCTGTTTTAGCCTTTATATGTAATCTTCCTTTAAAAGAGAAGAATTCATTCATAACCATATCTTTCCTCCTGCTATCCCATTTTTCCTGCTTAAATATATAACTGTCATGAGGGATAGGTCAAAAAGCTCAGGAGGGCTTTGAAATAACAAATCTGTTCATTACGTTTTAAGAAAAAATGCCTTTTTTTCTAATCTAAAAATTGAGAGGCTTGCAGGCTTTATTTCAAACACAAGCAATACAGTTTCTCAACCTCTCTGCCTAAATTTTTGCTAAATAGTGACAGTGGTATGACAGAATTGAACACCTCGTCAGGTAAGATTGAAACTGAAACCAACAGTTTGTTTTTACTTTTACACTTAACACAACCAATGGTTGGTTTGGGCTTTTCCTATCCTCAAAGTCTTTTCTCACAAAGCTYCTGGAACACTTGGGAGTTTAATAAAGCAGCCCAGTCTTTTGCCCAGAGTTCCTAAGACTGAAGTGAAGAAGGCATTTTTGGTTAAAAATGTGAATGATGAAAAATGGACTTCCATTTTAAATGCTCTGCAGTTGCCAGCCTTTTACAACATCATGGCAATTGCTGAAAAGATTTTAAAAAAGTGATGACACTTGTATTACAGACAATCAAAAATACAAAGAATTAAGTAAAGAAGTTCATGAGAAAGTAACTACAACATTGAGTGAAATGCTGCTATCAAATGTAAGATCCCAGGGATCTACTCATGAAACCTATTGAGAKCTCTCTTTCATTTTGAGAATACTAGAGATTGTTTCTATAAGATTTTGAACATTATGAGAAGAAATGTTTTTCACTAGCCCTCTTCTTYGCTTCCCAGTCACAAGAGTAAGCTTTTGCTTGAACGTGTGACTTTTACCTGAAGAAATGCAGATTTGAGACCATCACATATATGGAACCATGTCTGGTTTTAGTCATCTAAGGTTGCTGAGTTACAGTTTTACTAGACATATAAAATTAAACCTCTCCACGCTTGCTAGAGGTGTCGGTTCGCATACAGAAGCCCAGCACGATGCCTCCTCATAGAGAAAAACACAGTCTCAGATCTCTGGAGATGTTTACTGTCCTCACATAATGTAGGCAGAGTCACAGGGGACAGGTCAGAGGGCAGAACAAGTCCCCTTTACAGCAGATTTGAAATAAGGCCTCTGATTTTGACTGCAGCTTAATTTCCAGTCAAGAACTTCACTATAAGACACAACCTAAAATTCTGTGTATAAGCTAGTTAAAAATAGCTGTGGTTTCTAGGGTCAAGTTATTTGCATATTTTTAAATTAATAAGCATCAATTCAAAGAATCTATATTTCTTGAGTGGACATTCCACAGAAAAGCACTAGTTGTAGGAAATATCTCACATGCCAGAAAGGCTAAGGGAATAATGCAAATCAATTAATTTTATTGATTTCATTTTATAAGTAGATAGTAGTAATAGAGTGAATACTTTCAAATTGGATGTTTTTTTCAATGCCGCTGTATCAACTTCATACAATTCATTTAGTTCCTTACATTTAGCAGAAGTATGGTACATTTTCCATATGCCATTTTTAAACAACATACACAGTTAATTTTATTCCTTACTGGAAAGTACCCTGGTCTATTTACAAATTAATTTGGGAAGTGACACCATGAGAGCTGGCCGTGTCTGGTGCGCCTGACACACAGCATGAAAGGAAGGATGAATAGGCAGGATTTTGCATTTGGCATTTCAGAATAAGGGGAGGTAATGTTTCCAGTTATATACACTTAAAATAATTTCTGAAAAGACATGTTGAACTTAACCATTAAGCTAAATACATCTATAGCCTTGTATTATATCAGTTGTTTTCTACAGCATCATTCAATCTTTTGCTAAAACTTTGCTTCTTGGTCATATTTATCTTGAAAAAAAATAGGGTCTAGGGAAGAGCTTTATTTTGTTATACTAATTTATATAGCTACTTCCTTGTGCAGTGGTACTAAAGCAATAAACTTTTTCGTAACAGAAAGGAAAGATCATTAGAAAAACACTGCAAGTGTATAAGTGGAAATAAAAACAATGCATAAAAACACAGCACTTAATACAAGATGAGCTTTCGACTGAAATATAACAAAAGAAAAAACAATCCCAAYTTTGCCATATTACTATCAGACCAACTTGAAAGGCACTGAGAATTGAACTGCACAACTCATATCCATACCTGTGAGAGCAACAGCCACAATGAGGTGCAATCGTTCACRGCAGAATATGGCACTATGTAGTCCATTAGGCATTTCTGGTACACACGGCAGTCTTAAATGTTATTRGGGTAAGCTGGAAACATTAACTAAATATACAAAGGCTCAAAACAGGCTAAATATTTTTGTGGAAAAAAAAAATCCAATTAACACCATCTGAAGACAAGTAGTTCTGAAACAAGGCATAACATAGTGGACATCCTTGGCACACGAAAATGGTATCACATCTAAACAGATACATTTAAAATGAATCCAGTGGATACACGAAGGAGTGGTAGTCRCAGAAGCAACAGGATAGGGGTGAATATCAAATACTTGGTTTTGAGCTTACTAGCTGAGGTCTGTCTTTCATAAATCAGACAAAAACTGAAGCAATCAAACCCATATCTGGGGCAAGAAAGCACCTATTGAGATGACCCAACTTACTTCCAGGAATTCTTGGGAGCTGATATATGCAGGCTGAAGAACCTGTCCGGTATCACCTCAATGCCCAGGGTTGTCTAAAGCTTTCCATTAGCAAATGCTGCCTCCTGGAACTGAGGGACAAATGTTTTGAAATACGCCCTAGTGAAAAAGAGAAAGTTCACAGTTAGGAAAGTGTAAACCTAGAGGCATCATGTGTACCAAAGAATAACAACATTATCATGTTTGGTCCATTGCTMTTTCTCAAAAATGGGTATAATATACATTAGGTCTGTAGCCTTCAGCCTTGCAGAGCTGGTAGTATAACCTGTATGGGTGTTCTCACCCATCTCACAAAGATCATGCCATGCTGCTTAATAAGGTCAACATCAGTAACATGATTCTGTGAGGTGAAGGCCTGAACTACCTTCCATAATTTATCCAATACAAAGTTGCGGAGATAAACAGTGTTATATACACATAGCATCAATGGACGAAAGACAGGCAAGTGAAGGCAGCAGAAAAATCATCAAGGAAGTTCAAAACACTTACAGAAGTTAAGCTCTTACTTATCTCCTTGGAAGGACCTTGATGTAATACAGAATCTCTGTTGATGGCAGCTGCTTACAGAAGATTTGGCTAATTCTCTGTTGTGCATAAATACCAACGCTTTGGATAAACTCTAATTCCTTTAACTAGACTCACACTCAGAACGATGTTCTGTAAATTGAGATKCTCATTGTACATTTTGGATCTTGGTCTATCTTCTTAGCAAAGCATGGAGTGACTCATAAAGTCAAAATTGAGTTGATACTAAGCATCCAAAATTGACTTAGAACTGCCTTCGAGTTTACTCCACTGCAGTATGCAGCTGTGCATAAAGCATATCTTATGGTTCCAGTGCTATCATTCATTCGCAACGTGTATTAGAAGTTGCTTCAGAATTCTGTCCCGTGTTATTTTTGCCTCTATCTTTTGCACACTCTATTTTCACCTTTCRGTTTCTCTACTTTTCTGTTTTCCCCTACTAAAATCACTGGTCTTTATATATAAATTCCTACACAAATTATGCTCACACWGTCCATACTGGCACATGTGCATGCACAAACTAGTGAAGAAGGTATGTTTATAATCTGATTCTCACAAGTGAATACAGCTTTTGTATTTATGTTTCTATAGCATACATTTGAAATTGTGGCTCACTATGTCCCACTCAGCTCTACATTCTGCTTCCTCACTGAATATCCCTTGCACAGAGTCATCCACAGAATCTACCGTGCTGTTATTTCTCCTTGCATTACAGCTCCAAAATTTAATTAAATTCCCTCTTCTTGCTTATTTCAAGTACCCTCTTTCTTCCCCTTTGATAGTTTCTCTATAGAATCTTTAACGTAGGTGCTCCTGTTAACTTGATAGACATGACTTAGAATTTCCCTCTTACATTTTCTTAAATTGTAAAAAGTCTTAATTATTAAATTGAATGTAAGCAGAAGTATTCTCCTGCATTTTGTTTCTTTTCTGAGACATCCTTTTCATAGCATTCCTGTGCTTTATATGAATATCACATTTCCCATATTACATTTCAATTACCTTTCTGTTAGGTAAATTCCAAAGCCAAACACTTCTGACTCTACATACACACTCCTGTATCTTCTTTACCCATATGACTATCCTTTCCTTTGAACTCGTCCCGTTGGTGCAGCTCGTATTCTGCAATACTAAATCAAACTCCTCCTTACAATCTGATTGAATGTTATTTTAAAGAGGATCTAATGTTATTTAAAGAGGATSTAATTTCACCTGTAGTTCATATAAACCTCTTGCAGATGTTTCATATGCTACAAAAGAATTTTAGTACTTCATAACTTGTAAGTGCCTTTTTTTTTCTGTGCTATAAAAGACATGCTAGAGCTTCTCCTTATCACTTGAGGTCTTATCCAGAATAAGGTAAGCATCATACTGAATATTTATCCAGAATATGATTCAAACCAGAATATACTTGGTAGAACTATATTAATTATTCCATATTTAATAGACTGAAAAGGCAAGATGAGAAAGTAGGAGAATGTAAGTTAAAGTGCTTTGATACTATTGAACATTGCATCCAGAGAGAAAATGGTCTGTGTTAGAAATTTTACCAAAGTAATATGATTTATTCTGAATCTTTATATTAAGGAGCAGCTCAGGAAGCAGTCATATTACTCGTTATTATAGCCTGTTAGGATTTTTTTAATCACATGCTTTTTCAAAGGAAAATGACTTTGTTGCGAAACTGAACATATTTTTTACGGAAATGTTACTGATTTTGTAACAGGAAAAGAAGATGTGCTCTGGTTTGGGCTGACCTGCATAGAGACATTTTGGTTTGTAGAACTAAGTCTAAGCATTCAATCAATTTGACATTAACCTGTTTTTCTGTAGCCCAGCATCACAAGGTTGCCAGACAAGGACCTGGCACATCAGGGCATTCAAAACTATAAGCATAAGAGCAGAAGTAGTCTAGTCCAAGAACCCATGGCAAGAATGATGTGATAAATCCATAAAAATTCAGTAATTTTGGCATGTGCTAAATCACACTGCAGAAACAGAAACTTAGCTGTTTGATCTGTATTTTTCCTAGGCTGCACCACGCTGAAGAGAGCAGCTTCTGATCAGTGTTTTTTTCCCCTCCCTTCTGGAGAAAAATAAAAAAATAAAAGAGTTCCTTCCTTCCTCTGCTTTTTTCTAGCCTGTTCTCGGTGGCTCTGTGTCACTGTGCCCTTGCACAAAGCTGTGAACAACTGCATAAAGTCCTCCTTCAAGCACAGAGAAGCTGGTTTGCAGAAAGTCCAGGGATACTCTTCATGTGAGTGCCGAGCACAATGGCGCTGCATCCCTCTCATTATGGTTTAGATCTTAGCTAAAAAAGTGTAAAGAGTTGCTTTCTTTTCAGCTTAGAGTGGGTGCCAATCTTCATACAGACACATATCTAAGTCTTTGTTAAGAATCTTTCTGTAAGAATATTTCGGCTTTTGTCTGTCTTTGTTCCCTCAAATGGTCATTTTCCAAGTTCAAGGTAGTAAGCTATAGGGTTTCTATGGAAATTTGTCTTCAGCACTCCAGAAAACAACACATTTCTCTGTAGTCAACCACTATATATACTTGGTATAGTACATTGAATTTTAGGTGCTACGCTCAAGGTCATATGTTGAGAGTAAAGCACTTATCTTCCCTTTACCTTATTATGTGGTGGAAAGAAAGTCTTGCTATTGCAAATGGTAAGTATCTAAAAGAAGGCAGAATTGGATCATTCTTTGTTTACATGTTTTTGGTATGTAACACCGACTGTGGTACAAGGTCTCAAGAACTCTGTATTGATATGTGTCTAAACCCAAGGTGCGGGCTTGCGGTGCTTAAAACATACTTGACTGACAATGAAATTTCACAAAAGCATATGAATTCCAAGGGTAATGTTTCTAATAGTATAGCTTAGTGATGGATTTTTAAAATGTAAGTGAGCTTAGTGATGGATTTTTAAAATGTAATTGATAGAAAATCTAGCAGTGATCATCTGATAAAACCTGCTGGCTTTTAGATCTCCATACTGAAAATTCTCACTCAAGATTTTAAGCTATTTAGCTATAAATCTGCCAGCAGATACCACCTTGCATATTTACTGCGAAAGCATTCTACCACTGTAATGTATTTATCTTCAATTGCTACTGCCTTTGCTTGATTAGTGTCACAGCTAAACTGGACCTAAACAAGTACCCTTGTTATCGCCTGTTGTGTAACAGTGTTGAAAGAGTTGCATAGGTGTTTCCATTTCCCTTAAAACCTCAATGTGGGAAATTCTGAGCTGAACATTTCAAACTCTGTGAGGAAAAAGTTGTATAAAATGCCGTACTAATCTAATTTCTTTTTTTAGCGTCTCGGACAAGGATATTCATCATAGGAAGATGATTCATCGGTCTAAGTCATTCACAAAACTTAAACTCCTCTTCTCAAGAGTGCTTTGATGCCAAGCTTTCCAGCACTCTCATCTCAAAATCATGCGTGCTAGTCCTATCTGCAGTAGTTCCAAGTGCCTTTTCCATCAAAAGATGATTTGAGAGCAAGGAAGGGAAAATCCTGATGACCAAACCCAAGTACAGATTTGGAAGCCATGCAACATGTCCACGATGAGCACAGTGTACTCCTCCTCTGCACATTCTTCATTGAGAAATGAAAGCCCTTGAGCAAAAAATCTTGATCTTTCCACAGGCACATGGGCTGTTGGTCCCTTCTCTTACCTTAGCAAACATTTGTACTGTGTTTCTTATCATCAGATGACAGTCTGAAGTTATTGCACTTGGATTGTTTCCTACTATCGATTTTGAGAGCAAATTCCATTCTCATATTATTATTCATCATTTCAAAATTTTAACTAAGACTCTTTTGAAAGTTTTAGTATGTAGTATGACTAGGGTTTAACATAAAATTCTAAAAGCATTAGGCTTCGTTTCCAGCTCATCCTTAATGTACTCAAAATTATATTAGTTAATACATATAATAATTGCATCTCTTTTGTTCTAGTCTTAGCAAGGTCTGTAGGAAAAAGTGGAGTTTTGCTTAACCTTTTGAAGCCAATATATCTGACTAGGACAGGTACTCCTACAGCATTGGGGGTCTCTGAAAAGTTCTGTGTAGCATTTCCCAGTTTTCCAGAGCAGAGGGTGTAGCTAAGACACACTCAGTCCTCAGTGATCCTCCACCGTCCAAACTGTCTGGCAGAATTAACAGTGAATATATGTTAGAATATTCTGCAACTGTTGTTGAATGCTCAGAGGAGGGGGTGAGGACTGAATCATCCATCACCCCTTCCGCTGTGCTGAGTACAGCTGAGAATCTCAGGCATTTACTCCAACTACTGCCCATTTCTTTTAGAGGATTTGCATCAGTTTGCACCTCTTCTTCTTTGCCATAAAGGAACTGCTGCAACACATCTAGGAGTTTCTTCAAATCCACTGAATCCTGACAGAAGAAAACATCTAGGCCAAAGATGACCGATTCTTCACAAATTATATAGAAGAGCAGAGTTTTACCCTCTTCCAATTAAATTAGGTGAAAAGAGGAACTATGAAGGGCGTAGGTCAGAGCAAAGGACAGCTTGAGGCTTCTTGATGTCTTTGACCTATTCCTCTCAGACTAGTATTATTATGCTGACACTTTGCAATAAAATCTTGTTATACAAATTATTTCAACAGCACAGCCATATTAGAATTATATAAAAGAGCTTCTCCAACCGTTATCARCATCACCTGATTATTCACATTTTGAACTACCAAGCATTTGCACGTAATATGCTTATTGTATTTGCATATTTTAATTTTATTTTCCTGTTGTAACACGTTTTGACACAATGRAAACTTGTCTGGAAAATACTCAACACCCACAACAATCCCTTTTTGGGTCCCAGGCAATAGGATTTGTCCTCTCCTGACTATGCTTGCGCAGTTAGCAGGCCCTTTTCTCAGAACCCTAATAATTACCCTTCTTTTTTATTTTAAATAAAACTTGCCTTCTTTTAAAATTCTACTTGTCAAGAGCTAAATCGTTAAAAAGTGCTAATGATGTTGAATGAAAGGAATTTAAAGTAATGAATTGCTGTATTACTTCCACGAGTAAGTTTGTATTTAGGTAACATTTCCTAAGAGTACTCATTAGATCTTTAACARGTGGTTATATTCTTCCTCCTGTATCTCTATGGCTTTCATTTAATAATGACTCAGATTWTCAGAATTCAAAGCTACTGAAAAAACATTCTTTCCATACACTTAATAATATTTTAGACAGTTTTTTGCATTGTAACTCAGATTTGGGACATTTAAGCATCTTTGTTATTTTTGCTATATATACCACATTAGAAATACATTATAACTGGGTGAACCATGTTCTGGTATCTATTTTCAAGCAGTTGCACAGCATTCCTCACCAGGCTAAAGATACACTAGCCTCATGATAGAACCAAATAATCAAGTCTCCTTGTTTTCTTGCAATGGTGGAGTAATAGGTGATTAATTTGATGCTAGTCACTTTATGACACAGCTAKTAGGAGAAAAATGACTGTTAAAACAAATTATCTTACTCGGCAGCGCTAAGTTACTGAAACCTTTTAAGTGACAAGTATTTCTTAGCAGAGTGACTTTTGGATGTGTAGTTTGAATCGCGCTGTAACAGGCAGACCCACAAGACGGATGCCTTCCAAATGGCAAAGGCTCAGAACTAATAAACATCAGACCTATTATGGCCAAGCTAGACATTCAAAAGGCAACAGCAATTCTAAACTATAACTTGAAAACCACAAAAAAATCCCATCATATTATCCAAGTACAGCAGCAGAACCTTAAAGGTACCTTCCAGGACCTCTTTATCACTTGAAATGTATATATGGATATTTGGAATGTGTCCACATTTCTGGATTAGGCTTCTCGGAAGTATGCTTTTGGGGATGTGGTTTATAATTTCCTTGCTAGGCAGCTTTATCTGTAGCAAATATTTTGCTTTTATGTGAAACACGATGTCTACAGTTCTCCATTTGAGACATCTCCAAAATTGGCAATGTAAAGCAAGCATTCAAAGTGTTTACACAACAGCAAAACAATAGTTCCCAAGTTACTACTACTGCAACTAGCTAAACTCTCGACTGTGCAAAAGTCTCAGTGCACAAGGGCATTATGCTGCCAGCAATTTTTTTCTAGATGCCAAAAAGATTCATCAAATAATCCCTCTTSTTATTCTAATATTTCTACCTCTCTACTTTTTCTCCCTCCCAACCTACTTCCTTTCACTGTGATTTCCCTACATGGAGTCTAATAAACTTYCTAGGTCCACTTCTACCTGTCAGCCTACACAGAAAGGCACTCTGAAAATCAGCTTGATGAGCAAGACAATAATCAAGCATCAACAGAGTTAAGGGTCTGCAGGAGGCAGCTGTCAAAATACAGACTTTTTAAAAACCACTATTGCCTTCAGCTCACTTCATAATATTGCATGACAGAAAATAGTCTACAGGATTACAAACAAAACAAACCGTGCTACTGAAACTGTAACAGGAAATAAAAGTAGTAGAACTGAAACTAAACATAACTGAAGTTTAAATTCACTCACTTCAACAAGCTGTTTTCTGTATTTTACTCAGAATGCCTTTACTCCCCAGAAATTCTTGTTGGAGTTATTGTAAGTTCTAGTTCAAGTCACACAGAAAGGTGCAATAAACAGTTATATTTAGACACACTTCTTCAATGGTTTGCTGATTACAGAAATAGCAGGCAGCTTTCCTCCACATGAAGCAGTCAGAAATAAGAATTAAATTTTAATTCAGTAATATATTCCATTGGGTCTCTGTTCTAAGAACTAAGATATTGATTCATTTTTATAAATAAAGTCAAGRATTCAACATAGCTCTGCTGTAAAAATTAAGATGACTTTGCTGCCTAACTTACCATAAAGCAAAATGAATTTCAACATCCTGTTCAAGTAACAAAACAACCCTAAGTATAATAACCTGAGTGAAGGCAAAATGTGAAGGAAGGGTTTCTAAGGAGCTGGGCTGGAGTCAATAGCTCCTGATGCACATTGGCAACAACTTTCATGTTAAAGAAACAGCATAAGTAGGATCACTGCGTTCTCAGTGATGATCATTCGTGTTTCAAGCACAAACAYGTCCCCCAGTGCAGAGGCCTGTACTGACAAATGCACAAGTGGCAGCTGCAGGACATAATCRAAGTCCACGGATTGCAGCCAGATTGAGAACAGTAACTACAAAAGAGACTTATTTGAATCGTCTGGAAATCARGACTTGGGGATTTATTCTTCTGCACGTTTTTGTTAAAGATGTTTGTGAATTTACAGAAGTATATTGCATAAAACACCCTGCAGACACAGAGACTCTGGGAGTCCCAAAGGACACCTAGCAGAACAAACCTCTATTCTGACAGTTTTATCCATGCCTTCAGCTTGCCAGTTGGAGAGATATTTCACTACCTTCTCTGCAACGTACATAAATGGACCTGCTCCACCAGATGAAGGCTAGTGGTCTTAGATCCCCGCGATGCTGCCGCCTCGGCTTCCGTTTCCCCCGGGGATTACTCAGTGCCGGTACCTGCTGTCTGCAGCGAGGGCAGCACTGGAAGCTCCCTGTCACAGCACCATCCTTCCCCTGCCTCGCCAGTGGATCATGAGAATGATATTCCAAGGTCATCACGGAAAAATGCACTCTTCGTATAGTGGTTTGTTTTGGTTTTTTTAAACACAACGCTAACTTGCAAGAAATTTCCAGTCCTATGAGCTGCACTGTGACAAGCCTGCTCTATTTTTCCTATCTGCTGAAGTGCCACAGCCATATTTTTCCACTTTGGTGAAGGTTAATTTCTTAAAGAGATACTGTTTATTCAAGGTTTGGTTTTTTTTTAGACCTAGGCTACACACAAGTGCACACTGAACTGCATTATTGCAGAACAGTTATTTAGTAAATTATTTAGTGGATTTGGAGAAAAGAGTTGATGCCAGAGAAGATACAACTTGGAATCTTTTCCAAGTAAAAACAGCAGAGTGATGCAGGACGCGATATAAGGAGGGGAGAAAGCAGGGACAATACAGGTAAGAAGAAGGACAGGAGACTGGTCAAGACCCCATTGAGAAGCAAGACTTGTAACGCAAGGAGACAAACAGAGAGATTCAAGTAGAGAAACCAGAGAACTAACAGCATCTGAACCATCTTTAAAATATTATTGAATCTCTTATTAGGGCTTCAGAAGCTGAAAAAAGCTTAATCGCCTTCAACCCCCGAAATGTAGGGCTACACCACAGATCCATCCACAATGAGTTTGAAAAGCAGCATCCTGAAAATTAATTTTGCTTGCAAGTGAAATTAGCAATTTCAACATGCCATATACTTTGCTTTGCCAGATATCTTATCAAAGGGGCCAAAGGCAACATAGCAAAATGGAAGAGTCCTCTTTGGATATTCATTAGGACAAACCAGTCAGAAGGAAAGGAATGAGATGCCATACATGTGTGATTATATAAAACACATGAAAGAAGTTCCTTCTCTTCTCCATTTGTAAGATATGTGTCTACAAGTAAGGGGAAATACTCAGAAGGTCAGAGATATATCCAAATGAGGAAAACCAGACAGGAACAGACTTTGAAAACTTACGTGTAAAAACAGAGTAACACAAATGAAAAAATAGTTTGAGGAACAATTCAAAAAACATATAAAAACTATTAATAAATACATTAATCTAGCACTCGTTAAAAAACAAAATGCCATGGCTACCAGCTAACTTGGCCCTCCCTCCCCAAACCTGTCAAAGAGTTCAAAAGTAAATTAAGAAATAAAAGGAATGCTCAGAAATAATAAAGGTATAAAGGAAAACTAAAATAATCTGTGTATGACTTTCACTATGGAGGTGCTTAACAAGGTTGACATAGCAGAACCCTTCCCTTTTTAAAAAAGGGACTTACTAAAATGCCTGATTAAACTAGGAATGTTGCCCAAAAAGTTAAAGTATAAACTAAAAAAAAAWAAATCTGCTAACAAATCTGCTGGGCCAGATGACATAAATGGCCAAAAGTTTTAAAGAAACTGAGTTATTAAAAAGMTAAACTCTCAATGAAAACTCATGAAAATGAAAATTCAAACTCCACAAAGCCCTTATTATGTATGACTGGTTAAATAGTAGATCAAGGTATCAAAAAACAAAACAAAACAGAATGAATATGAATGATGAATGATAAATATGGCAAGAATTGCACAGAAAAGTTCTTTTGACCTGTTGTTCTTCCTGATCTGCAAAATAAGAGGGCAAAGTTTGTTAATAATAGCAATATGGTCAAGGAAGGAAAAATGAGAGCCAGTTATGAGGAACTGCAGGTGGTCCTTACAATACTGAGAGATTGCCTGATGAAATAGCAGGTGAAAATTCATCACTCAAAAACTTCAAAGGGAGGTATGTAATACAAACATTAATTTTACATGCACAAAAACCATGAACTCCAAATCATTGATAGTAAGGAAAACTTGTTGTTAACATGTAATGCTCAGTAATATGTAAAATGTAATGCTCAGTAAATATGTAAAATGTAATGCTCAGTGTAATGCTCAGTAGGAGACTGAAAAGCAACCCAAACATTATTAGAAGCAGAAAAAAGCGTTAAGCAGGAAATACCATTACACATCATATAAATACATGATCATATCACGAAAAATAGCCAAAGAYAGATAATGATATAATGAAGTGGGACAAGGATGCTCAAAAGTATGGAAAGCCTTATATAGAAGGACGAAGAAAACAGACTATGAAAAATGTTGACAGAGGAGATGTGGAAAGGTCCATAATGGAACAGATGAGAAGAATTATTGGCTGTCTCTTCTGATATAAGAGCTAAGGACAACACCTGGAGCTATCAGGAGTTGGAAACGGTAGAAGATGACAAAGCTGTTTTTTCATACCATACATAGTTCATTTGGGCAACTGCTTGCCACAAAACTTTGTAAGGTTAAAAAAGTACTTGAGTTCAAACATAACTAGGCAGAGGGCTATTTTACATAATCATACCAATTCTCGATGTATAAATTCCGGAATCTGGTAGGATATGCCAGGAAAATATCATTATATGCTCGTCCATGTTCTTCCATGGGCATCAGCTACTGAGTGACTGATAGAGACGATACTGGGCTAAATGTTCAGCTTGTATGACTGCTCTTTRTATGTTACAGAACAATTGCAAATATTACCCTAAAGACAAGACAATTGTGGCCTGGCTGCTAGTTTTATCTGCGCTTATTTTGTAGTTGATCAAGTTACAGATCTGCCCAGATCAGATCTGGGCTATAACTTAGCCCCTTCCAAAGGCCTAGCTTTGTCTCAGCCCTTCTCTCAAAAGCAAGGGAGGATATTACGTGTATCAGGTCTTAACTATAACAGTGTGCTCTTATACAGACTTAGCAACTTTGATAAGTGTGTAATGGAGTTCTCCAAAGAAGTCAGAGCAGTCAGTTGATCATCATGTTTCTAGAACAACACCTAATCCTTGTTATCTAAGAACCACCTACACTAAATTCTAGCCTTTAATACTAGAAAGCAGCTGCTTACTGGCAAAGTGCTGTTATATTGCACTTCTAGCAAATAAACTCCTCCAGCCTATTCTGTGTGCATTTCTCTTGTCAATGTATGACAGAATCCTTTCTTTTTCTTCCAGAAAGGATATTTACTATATACATAAATATACATAAGAACAGATCACCCCCCTATATGTCTATATAAACACACAGAAAAAAAAATATTAGCCCAACAGATATTTTATTTCTATATCCTTCCATGGTACCTATATTCCTCTACTCCAAGTACTTGTTTTTCTTTTCCCACAGTCAAAGGTTTAATGAGAAGTGACCAGAAACAAGTTCCCCAGCCCTTCCTTCTTGGCTAAAATCCATATAATGCATGACAGCACTGAAGATCCCTGGCAGGCACCTGTCAGAAACTAACATACCATATCTTAAGAGTCAGACTTAATTATCAAAGGAGACATTTAAAGAAAAAAACATGAAAAATATGACTCAAGAAGTGTGACTTTATCATGTATATTCACTGTACATATRTGCAAGAACAATGTGCACACTATTCTATGAAAATTCTAATTTAAAGCTGCATTTATTAATTAGTATTTTGCCTATCAGATCCTAAAATCAAAAACAGTTTGCTATTAAAGTTTCCTAGTAAATCAACTACAGAACTCCAAAGGCAAATGCAATCTTAAAATACTTTAACAAAACAAAAACATTTTAACAAAACATATTCTCTCCATTTACCTTCCTACTTTGGGTTTATAATTCTGATTGGATGATGCTCCAGCAGAAAATGAGAGTTTTGATTTAATGATCTATAAAATCAAATTAACCTCTTTGCAAACTTCACATGGCTGCGTCATCACATCTCTTCTCGCTACAGCTGTCACAGCACATCGGTCCTTTTGYGCTCTGAAAAAGAGTCCACCTAGGGCAACGAAACGCCTGCCCTACTTGATCGTGGGCAAGGAAATCACTTTTGGACAGCTTTTCACACAAGAGTGTATTGAGAACCAAGGGGATTACAAGTGAACCAAGCTCAGCATTTGACCCCTGAAGAGAATCCATGAAGAGAATCCTCTGAAGCTTCCAAATGTCCCAAGACAMACAGTAATACAGGGAAAGATGATGTCCCGGGGTATCAAACACAGGAAAAGATGATGATCCTAGGTTTCGTGCTACTTTTCCTGATTTTCTAAACTTCACTCTAACTATACAGTCAGGTTGCAAGGGAGCCAAAGGCAGAAAGTCAAGGGGAGAAGGCATGTGAWGGCAAACAAAGGAATTCTTGGAAATTCATCATTAAAAAATCCCTAGTGTATGAGAAGCAATTCTGTAATTCATGTAAAAAGAATTTTTAACTTCTATAGGCAGGGAAAATGATGTAATACAAACCAAATCATAACAAAGAATTATCTTAATTAAACCTGTGAAGGTGAGGAGATCACAATAAAGGTGTAATGCTTTTTTTTTTGTTGTTTTTTGTAAACTTATTAATGACATTCAAGTTGTCATAGACAGAAAATAAAAGTTTTGAGGAACTAGAGAAACTTGTGGTTTTTAAAAAATGCAAAATACCTCAGTGGATGTTCTGCCCTAAATGTGGAAGAACTGACTTGAAAATAAAAAATGGATGAGTTGAAAAACTGGCTGATGTCAATACAAAAAATCCACTGGGGCACTCGTATCCAAATATACTGAATCATAAAATCAGAGAATCCATAAGGGACCTTTGGAGATCATCTAGTCCAACCCCCCTGCACTCAGGGCACTGAATGTAACAGCAAGTCCCTGACATATTTCCCTGAATATCCTTAAATAGCAACATAATCCTGGGCCTTCTCCGCCTCAAGTTCTCTATTTTTTTTTCTCAAATATCCTTGTATTAGAACAGCTGATACTTCCTTTCCTTGCAAAGGAGTATTAAAGCTTACAGCAGTGATTTCAGCCAAATAGTAGCTCTCTTTTTATAATACTGAAGGAAGAGGTATCGATGAGGGTGCAAGTGCTATGGCCCAGTGCAGCAGCCTGATGCTCCCTCGTCACCGCAYGCTGGCTCTGAGCATCAGCAGCACTGGGGACAGATCCATGCAGGTCACTCATGAGGTGTCTGCTTCTCATCTTCAGCTGCACTTAACCTTATGGCAATGGCCAACGCAGAATTGGGAGCGCTTGAGCCCTCCTAAGCTTTCACCTTTCCAGAGCACATGTAAAATTAGCAAACATCGGTGCTAATATTCAGCAAACATCAGTGAATGGCCAGTGTTGTTCAGCAATGTTATTCAGGAATAAGCTTTATCAGCTGACCTGAAAAAATGAGTATGAAGCCTAGGATGGCCTTTTTATTATGACACCAGTTCTCCACGTTTTTGCTATTTTTTTAATGATAGGTAGTTGTTTTTATGTAGGATAAAAGAGTATATCAAGTCCTAACTTGTCCTCCCTGAGGTATGACCAAAGCCTGCAGAGTAGTGCTGGGTCAGACAGAAATCGGCCAGAGTGCGTCTAACAACTGAATTTAATTTGTATAAACAAACAAGCTTTATTTACAGTATTCCTTCAGAAAATCCCAGGCTTAAGAGTCTGCCTGTTCTTTACAGGCTCCATTTATGTACTCTTGAATGCCTATTTAAGCAAAAAACAGAGCTTTCCCATGGAAACCACACAGAGATGTTTTACTTCACACGTACACCACAAACAAGGCTGCTAACTTTCCAGAATTTACTGTATTTTCTCAGGTTTGCTATTGTATTTTAAGACAAAATCTTTCGGAGAAGCTGCTTACATGCAGCCACAGGCACATAAATAAATGACCTCTGAGAGGTATAACCTGAGATGTGAACTGAGAAGAAACAGCATGTTGGCAGCTTGGAAGACAGAACGTTATTATTATTTGTTTTTGCTGTTTCTAGACAGAGAAACAGGTTAAAAATCTGTGTTTAACAGAGAAACAAGAAAACTGGGGCATTTGGACTACGTTGTTTAATCTGGACTCAATTTTCTTAGAATTAAATCAAGCCTGAAGACAATCCTGTGGCTAAGCAAGCTTCAATTACCAGGCGCTGACTTTAAAGGACCAATTTACTCTGGTGGGCTTCAGAGAAACTTGGTGATTTTAAAAAACCTGCTAACAAGGACACCAAGAACATGAAGAGAAACTGAATTACACAGAATTTATTAGGCAGGCATGGGCTGCTCCAATGATTTCAGAAAAAGCAGACGCACTTTTACGCACTCTTTTTCTCTGTTACTGAAGCAGATACTGCTAAAATGATATTCTGATTAGAGAATTTGCCTTTTAGATTTAGGTGATGCGTGTGTAAGTACAATTGCATATAATCTACATCTATATGTATGTATTTTAGGGGAGTAATTTTGCTCCTACTTATAATTACCCCTGATTGTAGCAGTGATTGCAGGCTACCACAAAAGGTTAAATCCTCACTTCAAAAGAGATGCCTAACTTTGCTCTGAGGGCACGGGCTGCAAATACAGGCCGGGCTCGCTAAAACTGAGGATGAGAAAATCCCAAAGGGACCATATTCTGAAATTCATGGTGGTTCCACATCCTATGAGCTGTTCCCACACATGCCTTGGTGTCTGGCTGAACAGCCAATGGGCCCATCCAGCTCAGAAGAGCAAACGAGCCAACCTTGATGATCTCTTGAACTACAGAGAGGAAACTGGTGTAAATTCAGTGTGTCTGAAAATACRGGAGCAGAATTTGGTCAGATCCCAGAATTTCAAGTGGGAGATCCTGTGACCTTAGAATAGGAAGAGCAGAAAGATAAAGAGACTTTTTTTTCCCCCCTCCAAAGAATGCGAAGCTGCTGGGAAACTGTTTGGCCTAAAGGGRAAGACTCTATATAAGCACAAGCTAACAGATTTAAAACACATTGAAAACAAGTTSTTGTTGCTTATTCAGGAATATATTTACTTCAACTGACCAGAAATACTCTGCTTCCAGAGGCTGCATCATATGAGTATGTCTGTGTGTGTATTTTTYAATTGGGATGATTTCACTTGGTTCCTTAGATAATGCATTCAGTGAGAACACTTTCCCATATACCTACATATATTCCCAGATACTTTGCTGATAACGTGRAAACAGCAAAAATAAAATAGAATGAAACAAAACCGAGTTGCTTGAGTTAAAACACACTGTCTTCTAAGAAATGTCTGCAAACATATCCTAAACACTGGTATTTACACAAGATAATAAGATACTGCAACACACRCTGTTCCTCACTTTTGTATCCAATCTAAAACTAAAATGCAAAAGCTAAAATGCAAAAGTGTATTTTTAGAAAATGAAAAAACTTGCATGTGATAGTAAGTGAACCCATTTAGTGCCTTTTACMAGAACTGTTACAATACTTCTAAATTTCAAGTGCAGGACAGAGAAGTCCATTTGTATACGCCTACTCACAAATGAATGCACTTAGCAGACAGAACATAGGTACTTGTACGTTTTCAGCTGCAAAATAAGTGCATTTTACAGTACAGTCCTAAAACAAGGTACAGTGATGCTTGCAGTTATTTATTTTTTTAAACAACGGACATATAACATCATGTTAGAAAGAAGAAACAAGTTCACTACAACGAATTATATCTGATCAAGAAATGAACCCTCTAGATGGTGTACTTCTAAAACCAAATAGTACCAAAACAATTTTATTACAATAGATCAAAATCGATTACTTCATACATCAATACTTACAATACTTACTACATAGATCAAACTTACAATAGACCAAAATATYACTTCATGTTCTCCATAAAATTTAAAGCATTAAAGAATCTGCAAATCCTTCAGTCATTTATTGTTTGCTTCCATCACTTCCAAATTACAATCAGTGTATGACCATGCCATTCATTTGATTTTCTCAGCTTGAACTATTTCCATTTGTCTCCCTTATTTACGCATCTCTGCTAATCTGATTTAATCTGCCGACTGTCATTCAAAACGTTCATTCCAATATACCATGTTATTTATGCAATTTGATGCCTTTATGTGCTGAACAACTGAAAATCAATCTGCTTAAATTTTGTTGCTGTTCTARCATTTGGGGTTTGCAAAATCTACACACAGCAGCAAGGCCTTTGCCAACATTGCTCCATTCAGGTGAAATCAGTTTTGCTTCACTAGAAGACAGAGTAACAGAGATGTATGAAAGAAGCACTGCTGCCCACATCAGCCTGCCACTGCAGCAGAGATTGCCCTGGCATTTTTAGCTAATGGGGATAAGTGGATTAAAGTACTATCTTCCCATCTTGAAATGAGGGCACATAGAAAAGCAGGAGAGGAAGCAGCCAGAAACCAACAGAAAAAAAGCAGTAAAAAGAAGCAAGAGTTAAATTTTTTCAGACTCTGATAGGGTTGCCTCCATGCTGTGTTGACTGGCCACTGCTCTAGCTCCTCCTGTTCTGCTCTGCCTTATTCCATACATTTCAGGTTTGTCTTCCTTGCTCTCTGCATCTCACATGCTTTCCTTCAAGGTCTCCTCTCCACCCACACAAGCCAGGCAATTACCATGACTGGCTGCTATCATGCAGATTAGCCCTGCTGTGGGCTATCTTGTCTATTGAGATTGGAAACACTTTGGAGCAGGGATTGCCACTACCCTGTGGCCTGCACAGTGCCTAGCAAAGCCTGGTTCTGGTCAGTGCTTTGGCAYCACTGCAAGGGAGCACGAGTAACAGAGTGTCTGTCTCATGCATGGGGATCCTAGGACTGTATTAGAACAAAACAGCTTCAGGTTTCATACTGTTGCAAATGCACAGATAAACCCATCAAATCTTTACTAATCATATAACAAATGGACTATTAAAGATGAAATAGTAGTCAGACTTACTTTGCTCTCTTGGCCATTTCATTGCCATCCCAGCGTGGGCTGTAAGGGTAGTTCTTCTGCGCTTGGGAGTACAGCTGTCCACTGTTGGTGAAGTGGTAGACTGACTGAAATGTTAGGGTTGGTTGGTCTCGAGGAAAGTACAGCGGCAGGTCAACTGCAAGAAAAGAAAAGGGTGTCACAAAAACCAGACTATTCCGTTTTTAATTTCTGTTTTTTTGCTCGGGACATATTGTTCCTTCTGCTCGATTTAAAGATGTAGGAGAAAATTATGATTAATCCCAACATATCTTTGTGATTTAATTATATTGCTGTATGAGCTGTTCTGCTTTATCAATTTCTTTTTGTAAAATACATATAAAAATGTTTAGATAGTGTATTATAATCATATAATCATAATGCTTATATCGTGACTATTTTGCTACCAAAAAAAAAAAAAAAAAAACCCCAACTTCTTTTGTAGTGAAAATTTCCAGTTCAAAAGAAATCGAAATACATTCTGTTTATGCTTTCCATCAAGAAATAAATTCCTCTTTATCAGCTTAGGCAATTCTTCTTATTGTCCCCACGGACATCAAAAGCATTATCATTCTCATTTTACAGCTAGGTAAACTGAGATTTAAAGAGATTAAATGATCTGATAAAGGATGCACAAAGATTCAATCACATGAGTTAGAATAGATCTCAACTTGCAGTTGAGACTGCAAGTCAAGTGGATGGACAACAAAAAGCCATAAACCCCAAAACACACTACAGTCATTAACACCAGAAATATCTCACTAAAAACAAAAATCGGAAGTTCTGTCTTAGTTGCTTTTGCTTATTACAGTGACATGATCAGCTAGGTCTGCCAAAATAATAACATAGTCTAAAAACGTTAACTTTGCCAGAAACTATTTTTTAACTTAAGTATAAATCTATCAGCGAAAAAGTTAAGATTTTATTGGCCCATTTTTCATTTCAGGAAACTTAAGAAATCTGTAGTTACACTGAGTTCTGACAGTAGACTGTTGAATTATTTACTTTAAAGGTCTAAACCAGCATCAAGATTAACAGAAAAAAATGCTTTTTCTCAAAGATGTAGATTTAATGTATAAAGCACCTACAATCAAATTGTTTGCYATTCCCCAAGCTGTAATTCTTTAACCCTACAAGATGAAAGAAACAGTATTTCCTTGTAAATCTTAGGGCATTTTTCCCAATTGGTGTAGTAACRATTGAAATAAACTGGTAAGATTATAATTCATCATGCAAGCCTGGGATCTGACTAGTCTCTCTCTGTCACTTCACAGTCCTCTTTAAAGASAAGAACCCTCAGTTAATGAATAGGCTGTAACAGCCAAAGGAAGAATCAAAGCAGATTGCAAAATTGCTACAAACAACAGAGCTTCAAGGGAAAGGAACAGGACATCATCAAACCTGTCCTCATGTGGAAAGAGTCTCCTGTCTCATGCATTTGGTGATGTATTGTATTTTCTTCTTTTTAATGCTTTGTGGAACAGCAATTCCAGCACTTCCTTTGAGATCTCTGTCCACAGATTGAGGTATGAGAACCAAAAAGATTTTCTTTATTCAAATTCCTGCACTTTCTTTCATTTTTCATTTTTTTTTCTAACCAGGTCTGAATATTTAGATAGGCTTTTAGCCAAATGATAGCTCCTTTTCCCCAAAATTACTCTGCAAAGTCTACAATTAAAGATGTTTGTAGTAACGAAGCATACCAAAATTAACTGCAATATCCCAGTGTAGTCTCAAAATAAAGCAAATGACTGAAGATTGCAGCATTCATCCCCTTCTGCGATCCAGTTGGGATAACTCTGAAGGTTCTGGTGACTCCATTTACACAGCAGCTTCCAGCAGATATGTAAGCAGTAATGACACAGGCAAAATTCTGCCCGTTCAAGGGTAAATCATTGCTGTAATAAATGTTAAACACTAAGGTAGCTCTGTCAAATTTCTCTTTATAATTTAATTATTGAAGAATAACATTGGAAAATACTGCCAGATAGAATCCATCTCTCAGAGAGCAAGCTGTCCCCTTCTCACAGATACTACTTGTGTATCATGGACTCTACAAGACTTCACTGTAAAAAGAAACATAAACTAAGGAGACAGGCTCTCTATTTCAGAGATTTCAATGCATATTTGCTCCAGCACAGACTATTTAAACTCTATCGCTTCAGCACATAATTTATCTTCCTTCTAAAGCTATCAATTCCTTGAAGGAAAACTAGTCTGTATACTTTATATTTTAATCACCATGTGAAAAGAATAAAAAAATTTCAAAGAAAAAACGAGTAATAGTCTAGTCTGCATATTTAACTTCTTTTTCAGAATTTCTGACTTTCATTAACTTTGCTTTGAAAATCTGTCTACATAAATAGAGCAAGCAGCATCATTTTTCTTTCCACATCTGGCCACCAGCARTATTATCCTGAACTTGAAGTTGAATTTTGAAAAATTTGACCTGCCTTTGACTTTTAAAACTATAATTCACCTAAAACCACCAAACTCCCAGTTTTCTAAATGAGGCATTCCTTTAATGCAAGGTGTGAGATGGGTACATACCAAGTAAAAAAACCTGTCCCTAATTTTGGAACATAACCACACCTAAGAGACAAGTAAACAGGAAATAGCCTTGACTTGTAAAATGTTATACATATCTCAAGGTAGCCAGCTATTATTTCAGAAGGAGGAAATAAAGGCAGGAATTTACTTCCGGCACAGTGGATACAAATCCACTGACAGCGTTAGGAGTGCTTGGAAAAATAATAATAATAATAATAAAAAAATGCAAACATCATAAATAATCAATGCTAGCAAGGTGCTTTGAAAATGAAAGGTCAAATTCTACCCCTAGCCAGAATCACGTGGGGTGACAAAGGTTTGATARTAAGAGCTTTTATTTTTACCTGCTTATATATGAAAAGTGACTTTGAAKCTTCGTGCATTAATACCAAATAAGAGCTACCTTAATGTGATATATGAAGTGTAAAAGGCAGGCATTATCCCAATTACATCCCAGACAACATCTACATTTTATCATGAAAAACACCACAGCTAAAAACAAYTCAGTCCTTTTGCAAATCAATACCTGAACCATAAGAATTGCAAAAGCACGCTTTGGTTTGGCGTGTTAGTTGCCAAATACTTAAGAACTACAAAAAACGTATTCATGTTGCATCCAAGTGCTATTTCCAAATAACAGCTGACTCACAAAGTACCCTGGTGATATGTCTGCAGAAAATAAGCAGATGACTCATGTCTGTAAATTCCTGAAAGTACCAATAGACCCCTTGCTTAGTCATCTTTTGCTTGGATGCTGGGTTCATGAGCTCCGTAAACTGTAATAAGGGATCTAGCTCTTACTAGGTCTCTTTTTCTCTCTCTCTCCTCTCTTCTAAACAGTGCAAATTATCTCTATAAAAATAACTTCATCTACGCAAGTGAGTCACTTCAGCTAGCAAGCTTACACAAGTCATGCAGTTAAACAGTAATATTTGGTTATGAAGGTAAAAAGCTTGCTGTCAAACCTGGTTTTAAAGTTAAAATTATGTCAGAGGAAGTTCCATTTACCTCTTCTCTCACAGAAATAGAAACATTTCCTTTGGAAAATTTAAACAATTAGCTCATTCAGGAAAGTAAAGCTTTCTAATTCAGTTCCAGCTCAAGTAATGTAATCGTTATGATTTCTTACTTTGGCTTTTCTGAGCATCACATTATTAACATAAGAGCAATTCAAAGAAATAGACTGCAGAAAGAAGCTAATATCATACTAAAACACTACCTTCCCCAATACTACAATTTGCAGACTTTTTTTTAAAGGCACATTTTAGAAATTTATAGGGGAGAGAAAAATTACACTTTTATGAAAGCCCTACATGAGCAAAACTTGGATAGATGTTTGGGGTAATTAAGTATTGAGCAAATTCTTCAGTGATTGAACCCTAATTTTCCCACACAGTTCATAAGAAAGCGAAAGAAAAGGGATTTGCTTATTGAGAATGAGTCACATTTTAAAGAACTTAATTACGGTTCATAAACAGTTGAAATTGCTCTCTTTTTGAGATGCAAGAAGCTATCAGGAACTAACATATAAATTTGTTTCTCTTGATTTASAATTTAACGCATACATACACTGAAAATTTAGTTTTCTAAAAGCCAAAATCCTACCTCATTATTGAGAAAATTGTACAATGAATCAGTAAAATTTACTTGCTCATTTTCTTAAAGAATAGAAATATCAAGATCTTGAACAGGTTACTTAGATGGTAAAACTTAKGTCAACAACTGCAGGATTATTTAGACAGACCTATTAACTCCAAAATAATGTTTTTAGCATCTCAATTTATAATTTTTTAAATAGTATATGAAATGAGAAAGGGATGTCTTGGCAAAAGCCCATGCAAGGGCTGCTGTTGCACTTCTGAAGATTAAATGATGAGGAAGTAAGGCAGGTTTATCACAGTGCGCTGCTCCTTCCTCCTTTACGCACTGGASAGGAGAGAAAGTAAAACAAACTATGCTTAAAGTACATATGGATCATAAATATTTCAAGGGATTTAGATGGCAGTATTTAGAAAATTTTCCATATCCTACTCSCCTCTTCTAGAGAAAAGGAAGGTTTAGTTACCCTTTGTAAAACTTGGATAAATCTAGGCATTTATTTCTATACAAGTCAGCAATCACTCTCTGCTGCTTTGGACTATTTCAAAGTTTGGAAAATATTATACTGGCCATTTTATGCATCTTCTGAATGCTCAAATCTGCTGCAGCTTACTGCACCTGCAACTTGCTTTTACACTTCCATAGCTGACTGGTTTGGATATTTCATTGCCAAGATTTCTATGACAGTGCCTGTACAACCTTAATTCATTCTACACTTGTTTTATGAAGCAATCTTCAAATACAAGATAACAAAGCATTCTTCACAGTTCAGTTCCTAAGCTGGGCAGAACTCATCAAATGAGAACCTATCCTCTCTCTATCTTCTCTGACAGATTTTACCTGTGTGTGTTTATTTACTACCTAATATTCATGGCTCGCTCTGATTAAATACTGACTCATTTCTTCCTGGACTTTTCAGTGTGATGATTTCAATCACCATAAGGTTTGGTATGGTACCTACATAAAGTATTATCAAACTTGCTTCACACCACCTTTATAACGTGAGAGACTATTTAAAAATGCTTTTCCAGACAAGGAAGGAAAGAATAAAGAAAAGATAGTGAACAGGTCTACTGATGTTTTGTATGTCTAAACCCAACCCTCCTTCACTTGTGGCAGTAGGCACTTCAGAATACACTAGTAGAAGATACATTTAATTAGTTTGACCAGAAAAAAAAAAGGGGTTTTAGCAAAGACATGCTATAATCAAATTTCCAATCTTAGTCAGGACACTGTTCATCCTCTTCCTGAAATCCCTTACTTGTCGAGCTTTGGCTTTTGCATTCAAGTATTCCGGATAAAGGAAGCAAGCCATGCTGAAATCAGGAAATTCAGTCTTCTGGACCATCTACTTGTTGGTATATTTTCCTCTTGGTTGTTCTTTCTTTGGTTCACTGAATTTCATATTCTGCCTGCTAGCCCAGACCTTTWGTCGCAACTTAGTTCATGCCGCTGGGAAGGACCTGTGGATTTGAACAACAGCCCCAAACAAAGGAGTTCTTAAAATTTAGACAAGTGTTCGTGTGGACAAGACCCAACGTGAATGTACAAGTTGAAAGGCCATGTTGCATCATGAAATCCGGACTGGTGGTAACACAGACGTCATGTTATAAAATTCTCTTTATATATCTATTAAACTTTACTTTAAAAAGATGGATGTTTTCTGTTAGATTTTCTGAGACAAATTCTCCTGTAGGGAAGGCTGTACCAAATAGCTTATATGGTGGATGAGCAATCTTCATCTAACTTCAGGGAAAAGAGCTATCTTCAATTTTACATGGAAGTGCAATTTGTGAAGGCCCCACAGAAATCATTCCAGTCGTTGCACATACACAGTAGCCTGAACAGATTTAATCACAAGCATTTTGGGGACTGTGGTAGGTAGCACAAATCTCTGGAGGGGCAGGATTTTGCCTTCCTTGACTCTGCTGTCACGAAGACCTTTAGCCCAAATTCTTCCGGTAAAAAAAAAAAAAGAAAAAAAAAAAGGTAAAAAAAAAAAAAAAAAAAAAAAAAAAGGTGAATTTGGCCCAAAATAAAATGGCAAAATGCCACAGCTTTCCCGCTTTGGCGGCAGTACTGAGGTAGCCTTGTAAGAATAAGAGAGGAAGGATGACAAATAACATTCCAATGCCGTTAGTGTGGGACTTTACATTTGCAGAACACATTCATACGAGTTAGAATTTATTAAGTATATTAGGGATAATATCCCTGCTAGAGAAAAACAGGTTCTTTGCAAGAATATGCTACTTTGAACCCAACATTTCAAAATTTCAAATGTGAAATGAAAGGCTATTTCTGGAATTTTAGCAGAGACAATCACGGCACTTAAGGTGTACTGGTAATCACAGTTGTTTGTGAACTAATTAAGTTTGCCATTGCTATGTGAAATAGCCCCACCATCAGCAAACATTTACGCAGTAGATGAGATGATGAATTACAGACAAAATGTTTCCAAAAATATAAACACTACCAAAAGAGAGACAACTGTTTTGTTCTTAACTCTATGAGTTATATATTAACACAGTATAAAACACTAATCGGTGAAGCAAGAAAAAGAAGTGTTATTGGTTGTTTGTAATAATGAAACAGCAGCAGTATTTGGGATCGTGGGGATTTATGTGAATATAAAATTCACAGTTCCCTATGTTGCGCTGAAAATGCATTTGACAACAGAACTAATGAGTCAGTCCTGTAACAGGATTGGCATAAAGACTGATCCTTTTAACGTCAAGATAATCTTTTTGACCTTTACCAATACGAGTACTATTTAAGAACAGGAAGAAAGTTAGGAACCCAAGGAGAAATTTTGAAAATAATGTTATTAGAAACACATTAGGAAGAATTCAGCTGGGATAAGAAATGAGGAACAATGTTGAGGAATTTTCAGTATCAGTTGTAACACACTAGCTCCAGAATAAGAGACTATTATCAGTTATCAGTTATTGAAACTGCTGGCAAATATTCAGTATAAAATAATAATCACAATGTTCATTGTGGCCTTAAGAAACACAGGAAACTGATTAAAACTTATTTATTTTTTGTTAATTGGACAAGAATGACTTTCAGTTATTGTCAGTCAGGACCAGATTAGCCACAGGAATCAGGAGTTGGTGCTTCTTGCTCCAGACACTGTTGGTTAAAAAAAAAAAAAAGTTCCTTTTCTTAATGTGTTTTCTGAACACATTGCACCTTTTTTTTTGGAAATAGCCAACTTCAAACACAGAAGTGGTTATTTTTAAATCCAGTGCTCTCATATAGTCCATGAATCTTTCTGAATAATGGAAACAATGACTTGTGATGGCATAAACTGTTCCTACATATTATAGTGGGTGGATCTGTTTATCTTGCGGATTGCAATGAGACTGGAATAAATGCATTGCTTAGAATTTTTATTTTTTAAATATGCAACCCTTTCTATTTAAGAGCTCTGCTGTATTTATCTTGTGCTTCTCATTCCACTGATAACAGGAACTACAATATAGACTAAGCACAAATAGCCATGAGAATTTTTACAATTACTATTGTTCTAATTTTCTTTGGATACAGGTAGGTTGTATTGCTTGCAAAAACATGCCACGTCTTTATCAGTCTGCATCTTTGCTTTTAAGTACCCCATGATTACTACAAAAATAGCATTAAAATGTGACTTTTCATTGTTTAACTACCTTAAGTTACACTCATATGCTGCATGTTTAGTCTTATGGAGGAACTAGGTTATAGATCAAACAGATTCTTCAGGTAGTTTTCATTTATACGGTCAGAGACCATGACAAGGTGATGTAAGCGTAACCTGAAAGCTGCTTTATAATGCAGCTCTTTGGAGTATCACTTCCCACCTCAACTAAATCATATCTTTTAGGACTTCAACAAGACTGGGTGRCCTGCTAAAAATATGCCACAAAATATCCCATTATCCTACATGGAGCCCAAAGAATTGACATAATGACTTCATAGACCTTTTCCTTCTCTAATTCCTGTAACTATAATCATTTTAACTAAAACAAAGAATTTTTATGTTTACTTCACTAGTTTCAGCTCATGACATCTATAAGTCTTATTTTCACCTGAAATTCACAGAGATCTTCCTCCCCCTTATGTTTTTATTTCCTTTCATTGTTTCTGCTGTAGCTGTTACTATATAAGCTTCTCCATTTGTGATAAGACTGATGCTACTAAAAGCTGCTTCTTCCTTATCTGAAGTTATACTTGAAGGTTATATTTTAAATGCAGAGGCAGTTGCTATCAGCATAAAAGCAATCTGTGCCTGCTCTTGGTCCATGCTGGTGACCATAGCACACTGCTGCTGGAGGGGGGACTAGATCTCTTCCTCTGCTCTCACAGTATAGAGATAAATGTTGAGACACTTTAAATTACATTCCAACAGAATATGGAGACTTTCAAAGCATTTTTTTCCCCAAAAAGCAGCAATGTAAAAACATTCGCTTCCCTCATTGACACTTCCTTAAACTGTTATTAAATTTAGTAAGGTTGTAAATAGTTCTCTTTTTCTTTTCTCCCTTCTTTTAAATGCTACTTGAGAGTTGAAACTGATTTATTTCATCTTCATTTGTGATCACCGTTGAAATTTCCTGCAAATCAAAACTTTTGTTGACACACATGCTACCTTATTTTTTTTCAAACTCTACTCCACACAGTCTTGCAGTTTTCAAGTTAGAGCCGAGTTCAATCTTGCCCAATCCAACTGTCTTCACACTCCAGTCCTAAAAAAACTTCCTCTCTGCTGAGATCTGCACACTGAATTTTGAGTTACACCTTCAGTTGGCCACTTCTTTGAGAGTGGGTATATGTTTCAATAAGCAAAATTTTAGCTCTGCAGTTAGATTTGAATTCACAATTCCATTGTCAAAGTAAAATTTAGTTCCTTTTTTTTTCTAGAGATTACAGAAGAATACCATGTCTATTATCCTCATTGAAACCACAGGAAATAACMCTGGAAAGGACCCTGATCACTCATACATCCCTTTGACTCAAACCAGTACCAATTATATTTAAAACATTTCTGATATGTTTTTGCCTAAGCTATTCTCTAAAATTTCATTTGGCATTTCTGAACATACCACTCTACATATTTTTAAAGCCAAACTGAACTCTACTTTACCATCCTCTAAGCTCACAGCTCCTATCCTACTCCTGAATTATTATAACTTATAACTTACCATTTTTCCCCTGGAAGTGTATGAGTGTGCCCTCTCTGCATCAGTGTGCATGGCAGCAGTGTGCATGTGGAAGACAGACCTCGTGGTGTACAGAGAAATACAGAAGCTCCATTTAAATATTAGAAAAAAACCTGCTTGAAGTATGTTTGTGGAGTAGAATACAAAATTTTTAGAGGTTCCTTCCAACCTCAATGGTCCTGAGATTTTCTTTTTTGTTCCTATTTCCTATGTGTAGTATGTAGACATTTCCCAATGTCCATTTTAATGAAGTTCCTATGCCTAACAATGTCTAACCTTAGGTGGCTGTAATTTCTTTATGCAAGAGGACTATACAAGACTATATGACCACTGGTAATGTCCTGTGTTCTATAATATATGAGAAATCACATTCATTATCCAGGTTTATTTTAGAAATATGACCTATGGTGATATGCTGGGCCCTTGTTTTATAGGTTATTTCTAAGCTCTTAAACAAAACGTGTTTTTACCAGTTGACAGTATTGGTATGTTCAAGTTCCAGCAGCTCAACCACCCTCTCCTGCATTTAGGCAGATCTTTGTGAGAGCTCCATCTCTAATACAGGGTATATTTATTATCATTCAAAAGAATTTTTAATATTTATCTCTTTCATAAGAAGCCTTTAGCAGTCATGTTTGTGTGCCATTTCTGCATTACATACGGATACCTAGATAAAGCTTAGTTTGATGATAATTATCACCATGGGGAAAAAGGAAGGGGACAGGGAAGTAATTTTTTTTAATTAATGAAGCTCTTATTTCTAGAAATTTTACACCTCTAATAACCATATGGTGTGCTGTATCACTCTGTTCTTTTCTGAAAATATTTCCTGGTATTGAACCCAGGACAAATCCCTGTGAAATGCAAGCTCACCATTCCCTTTCCAGATTGAAAACAATATATTTGTTTTCTACTTGCTATTCCAAGAAATTTTTCACCTTGCTATATATCACAGCTTTAATGTAATTCTTRAAGAAAAACTTCATCTGTGAATGCCATGTGAGACAATGCCAAAATACAGAGACATACATTCATAAAGAGAAAGAAGAAAAAGTACTAAAAAAATCTGAATTTGAGTCCCAGCTCTGCTAGGGACTTTTTATGTGGCCTATGTAATTTTTTCCAAAATTAAATATATAAGATCATATCATCAGGCACATTTTGTGAGAATTTATTAGTAAGCTGCCATATACTCGGGCACATAGTAGCGGTATTCTAGCTAGACAGAACTATTAGATAAGAGACAGCAATAGTTCACTTTTCTGAAAAATGCAACTCTTCAAGAATTTATTAAAAAAAGTTTCAGTCTAGTTCCTGGAAGAACATCATTTAATGTCTAYGGCAATATAATATACTTTTAAAGGTATAGCAAATATATGTGTTTCTTAGAAATTAAAAGATATTTTCAACTGCAAAACAGCACTGAAAAATGCTTATCACTCCACCATTATAACAGATTATCATAATATAATTGTAAAATTTAGTTTTCATCACTATAGTTATTTGTTGCTGTTCATATTGAGTTTTATAGTACATCCTCTCTCTGTAGTCTTTTTTTACAAAACAGTATTTAAAATATGAGCCTAACAGAGTTTAGAGTGAGTGACAACTTTACAAAATGAACACAGAGAAATAGAACAAGAGGAAGAAGAAGCACTTCTGTTTGAAGCTCTACTTGTCTCTATTTCAAGTCCCAAAATATGGAAAAGCTCATTCAGTTCATATAAAAGTAAATATCTCACATGGAACCAGAAGAAAAGGATGTTTGAAATACACTTAAAAACAACAACAAAAAAAAATAGATTTCAATATAAATTGCATACTAAATCTAGCTGGAACTGTCTCTTTATATAAAGGGAAAAAATAAGCAACAGATAAAAATAATCAGGGAAAGGCTAATTCACGTGTCTAATGTGGCTGTGCCTATTTGAATGTGCCTAATGGGAGGTGGCTGTGACTCTGCCTAGCTAAGTGCCAAGCTGGGGGCCTGTGACTCAGGCTCTCTCCATCACGCAGCCTGATCCCCAGGGGCACAAGGTATCTGCAGCGCTCATCGGCCTCAGGGACTGATGCACCTCACTAAATGCCTCACAAAGCTTTATCCTTTTGAATTTGTTGGCATTGTGACAATGCTTTTGGATAAGAAAAAGCACAACACCAGCCTCTGCTCCAGGGTGATTTTTGCTCTAGACAGAGCTGCATGTGATCAGGAACTTTCAAGATGAGATTCAAATAAATACATGTTCTTTGAGTAGTTCTCAGTACTAAAAGCACTGACAGAATAAGAGAAGACAACCAATCTCAGGCCAGACACTTATTATACATTTAATGAATTACTCTGAAGCATAAGATCTTAATGACTTTTAACTTCTACCAGGCACAGTTATACACCACTGAGGCTTTGACAGAATTCAGTTTCTCTAAGAGTGAAACAGCTTCTCCATCCAAACTTTGCTGACTTTTGACTTTTTAAAATCAGTATGGAGCATCTCACTCTGGACTGGACTCCTGAAATATTTATTTTTTATGCTTGATATCTCTGCTGCTTTTTTTTTCCCCCCGAGATGACCAGACACTCTGTTTCTCCTATACCTTGTGTTACTTACATTGTCACATGCTGTCTTTTTTCCTTCCCTCTTGGTTTCCATACAATCATACATTCCCATTCTCATTTAAGGAACAACGAGAATAATTTTAAAATAAGCACCATTTAGTAAGTCAAAAAACCTCTTCAGAAAGTCCACCAAGACATGAAAACACATAAAAGTTCTCTCATGTAAATACTGAACATTTTGCCCCTTCTCAGAAAAACGGCAGGGGGAAAAAATCAGTCTCTTCTCCCATACCTCTTCTTGTAGAGGCTTCTTTTTGCACAGACCAACTAACTAAATTGAGGCTAATGAAGTCTCATTTCCCTCCAAGGTTTTTTCCTGGAATTTTAAGTGTTAAGCACGATCACTGCCAGGTGCTGATACTGATCAAGAGGAGCTTCCAAAAGACATACGAGCAAGTCTAACATGAAAGAAAAAACAATGAAAATTCTCTAAAGCTACCAAACCCACTCAAATGATTATTCACACTCCTGCAGCACRTAGGAGCCTCAGCCAATGAGCCTATTCCTGCGGCACTAAAAACTACATCAAAACAACAAACATGAACTACTTTAACATTCACATTTAACAAGACCTAAAGGTCCCTACATAGGAGAGGACTTTAGAGCCAAAACTATTGACAGATAAAGTTTACTAACACGTTTACAGGAAATAGTTTTACGCCTGGGGTTCCAAATTACTCAAACAATACTTCCTTAAACACTTTTATTATCTCAGCAGCTCTGGAGTTTGTGTGGTAGGCATGTGATTTTTGAAACARGAATCTGCAGAAACAATTTCAGAAAGGAAAATAATAAGTACAATCTTGTATGAAAGAAAATACTATTGCTTGTTTCATAAGCTCTCCTAAACTCAAATACCAAACATTAAGTGATCAGACACATGTTCACCCAGCAAACAACTTCCATTTAAGACTTTACCAAACCTCCTCAGCAGCAATTTACTACTACAAAGTTCACTGGTTTATTTAAGCTGCTGCTGGAGGAAGAGCTGAAGCAGTTCACAATGTGCACTAGTTCAACTGACTTTCCAGATAGGCACAATCTTCTTCAAGAGGTAAGTAAAATCTTAACCTGTATCAGCTCTTGGAAAAGTCGGCAAATATCTACATTCTAAGGATTACTGTTGCCCTCCTGAGTGAATAAACCYATCTCTGAAGCATCATGGCTTGTCTCTGTTTCAAGACGACACTGAGTTAGTGCTTCAAAGTAATTTCTGTTAATGTACAGGGCATTGCTATTTTTCTGAACGCTCCTGGAACAAGCTGGTTTCCTTGCACAGGAGTGTAATAAACCTGTCTTTCCAGCTTTCTCCCTGCAAACTCTTCCCCTCTCCATCTCCCATCACCCTCATGTGACAACACGGTTACCAAAAATTCTTTGYCTGTGTCTTTACTTTTCGAGCTGCTTTCTGCTTCCTTTCCAAGACTGCAGGCAGATGTGCTAATCTTGATCCAGAGGGGGTTCATGTGAGCAATTCCCAGTTGCTTAGCTCAGGCCATCAATGCAAACCACAGAAGCTGTCTCAACAGAGCTGTCACAAATTGTTCTGCTGACAAATTTGTGCAGATAGCAATATCCAAACAGGAATGTAGCAGAAGCTGGCATTGATGGCTTGTATCAAAGAGGGGGAATTCAGAAAGGCTGCCTGCCCACAGCCAGACCATCCAGATATAGACTCCAAGGCCCTATGCCTGCTTCTGCTTCCCAGAGGGCGGAAAATAAAAAAAAAATAAAAATAAAATAAAAATAAAGCATTCTTTTGAGATGCCTAATGCTGCCCATTCTCTTCTGTTCTTTAATACAGGTTGTCACAGAAGTGCACAGACAGCTAGAAGGGTGGACAAAAAGCTCCTTCAGTTGGCACTCCCATAGCGAGGAAGTTAATTACGCTTTTACCTTTCACATGACCACCTTGTCACTGATGTTACTGAACACAGAGGTCAAATATCCCTGCAATTAGCCAAAGTGGCAAGGGTTCCCATCAACTTCAGCTAGCTTGGAGATTGCATATAAACTTAAGATAGAAAGAGCAGGAATTCCCAACATTCTCCATCCCCATAAACACTGTGCACTGAAACAAAACCTTTTCATTTTGTCTTTTTCAAGATGTCTTGCACAGTATTTTAAATAGCAATCATTCTGAACTGCTGTCAGAGTCCTTTGTGTTGATATCCTAAAAATCTTGTAAGATAAAAATTAAATTTTAAAAACTCTATTTAGAAATTGGTTTGAAGTCCTACTCTTGTGTCCATACCAGCATGACTATTTAATTCTTACTTGTGCATCCTTATTTGTGTCTACATTTACATAAGGTATACACACAGACTCTTTGCATGGAACATCTATCATATGTCAAGAAACAAATCATAGCTGATATATAATTAAGGAGAGAAAGAAATGAGCAGTACATTGAAGTTTACTTACAGAACCTCATGCTCAAGTTTACACGTAAACAAGATCAATACCAAGAGCATTAAGCCTGATTAACGACTTCCTCTTCCACATGAACTCAAGAGCTTCTCTGAAAGTTCACTGCTTCTGCTATGTGTTTGAAAGAACTTGATTAATCTTAGAACTAAACCACTAAAACAATAGTTCCATTGAGTACTCTTTGATCTAATAGAATAACTTCAGCTGGTACATTATTTTCATGATTAAGTTGACAACTAGGTAATTCTCTTGTGTTTTAAGGTAAGGGGGGAGACTTTGTGACTTTGCTCATTCTGTAATGATTGAACAAGCCATATACATGTATTTCTTTTTAGCAAGAAAAACTGTTCTGAGATTTCTGGACTTTTGCACTCCAGAATTATTCTCCAGTTTATTTCCAGTTTCTGTCCAGAAAGCCTCTTTTTCTTTAACTCAATTTACTCAGTAAAACTATTCTGAATAATTTCAGATCATTTTTAGTATTTTTCACTTGCTGGTTTCTGAAGAAGTTTGAAACTCTGATGAAAATATCTGAAAAAAAATTCACCCATAAATATATAAATAGAGTTTAAATAGCTCATAATCTCACCCTAAGTCTAAATTTTTAGCCTAAATTAAGACACCAGTAAAATTTGCTCTGGTTCCTTTCACTTGATCTGCCATAGTGCTTGCAGTACACAGCCTATTTATTTTTCTTTGAATGCTTTCTCTGCATACTAGTAGATAAATAAAGGAGAACAGTTTCAACTCATGGCTATCTCTCCCAGACATTTTATTAGACGCTTGCTAAATATTCAACCATAATATACATGGTAATGTCAGTGGTTAAGAGATGAAAGCCTGCATTACTTCACTCAGGAAATGAAGTGCAGGTTTCAGTCCTTTCATTGCAATATCCTTTAGTACATGAAACAAAAATGGTTTTTGCAGGGAATTGTTCAACAAGCAAGTGATGCAATGGCTTATAGAGCTAAGCTACTGTATGATTTTTAAGGCCACAGGGTTAATACATAGTGATAAACCATTCAGTTATAATTGTAGCTTTCATGGGCTTTATGCTAGTTAAATTGAGCACTCTGAATATTACTTTACAGTTAAAATCTACTCTGTTATCTGACAGACATTTGAATTTTGATTCCCCTGAAAACTATCTGCTTCACCATTCATTAAGTTATATTATCCTGAGGCAAAATCAAATCCACAATTATTAACACCAATAAATGCAAATTAAATGTATTCAGGACTAACTTGGGAATCTTCAAGAAGGTTGTACAGAAAGAAAAGTAGCATCCCGTAGGAGAAACTGTATAATAATGAAAAAGAAAAAAGATGTAATAAGGGCAATTTCTCCAACYGTATCAGATTCATTTTGTGTTTTCCACAATGTAAATAATATAAACACRCTGCAAACTGATTTCAAATTTGTATTTTCTACACTTCTGAAGAACAGAATTCTTTACAGTCTCAATCTCCTAGATGATAAGAAGAAGAGGATCTGTGAGACTGTTTTTGGATTTTTTACACAACATGGCACAGGATCTCTCTGAATAACAGCAGTTCTCATTTCTTGCTCTAAAAACCTGGTATAAATTAAGATGTCACTATTTTTTCCACATGGAAAGCTAACCCATAATCAAAACAAATGTAATACGAAATATTCCAGAGCTAAAGCATGAACCAATAACAGTTTAATAGTTGCAGATATCTATTTTGTATTGTAATTATTTTAAACAAAGAGATAAGAATTGTAAGGTTCAAGTCTAAGATGACTGAATTATCCCAAATCAAAATACCTTTGAAAGCTGTGATTTTTCACATTACTGTAAGGGGAAAAATATTAATTTCTGTTTAAGTTAACATATGTAAGACAGCAACAGAACCACACTCTACATAAAGTAATTCCTATATATTTAAGTAACAGCACCTTTTAAAAATAATTTTCTTAATGTATTTTCCCTACACTCAAGAGTCACTACTAGCCCTATCAATGTATTAACTCTTAACAACTATACATCATTCTAGGTATTCAGTGATCACATATCCTCATTATTGCTGCCTTGTTGACAGTTTGATAGCAGAAGTTACAGCTGTGAGCTTAAGTCTGGGTGAAGTTCCTAGAGAAAGTTCCCAGAACACCTTTGGTTTTCTGCAAAGCAGGCAGAATGTGCTATCCATAAAGCAAGCTCCTCTCTCCAAGCATAACCAAGATTTTGTGTTTTCGAAGTGTCACGGACACATCAAAAATACATTAAGCACTGGATAAAAATAGCTAAAACTTTTAAATTGTTTCCTGTAATTGTATTTTTTYCCTTTTGAACTCATATCTTCAAGAGGATAGAAATTTATGCCCGAGGCAGAGTTACTCACTGTGAACAAGGAAGCAAAAGTCTTTCCACATCAGCAACAGAGTGAGTTTTGTGAAGCCTTCTGCATCGTATTCCACCACACCACTAGCAACAAGAAACATAAAAAAATGAATTCAATTTTTACATAGCATTAATTCCACTACTATGTAATAAAAATGTAAAGCCTGGATTATTGTGTTTGTTTTTCTTCTGCTTGTCTCTTTAGAAATTTCCAATACTAATTTTACTAACTGCAATAATTTTGTAGCCAAACTTCAAYTAAATTTTTAAGCTTAATAATTTTCTTATTTATGTTGCTGTACTGGAGGTTCTTTACCTGATAAAAAAGTTATATTCAATTTACACAAATACATTTTAGAATATAATGAGAGCTGCTAATGACATTTGCAGTAATAAATTGTTGGTAAGTGTACATTAGTAGAAAGTACCTCATATGTTACTCATATGAAGATAAATTATCATCTCTGCAATAGGGGACATAAGATAAAATTGAAAATGCAAAGCAGTAGATTTTAAATTTGAAAATTCAAAAGAAAATATATAAGAAAAGCTTCAGCATAAAAGTATAACAAAAAGAAATATAGCCTGAATACTGATTCAGTAGAAAAAACAAAAAGCCTTCAGCGATCAGAAGATGGCATTTGCTAGAAGTGTGAAGCAGTATCAGAACTCTGAAAGTGCTTCACAAGGGAAATGAAAAGGTGGCAAAGAAACCTGGCACACCTGGGCCATTTCTGCACTCTAGAGTGAATCAAATAATTTTCAGAAGAAAAAAARGTCATATTTTTAAACACATTACATGTCCAGGGTCTGCATCAAGTTCAAGTCATTGTTATCTACCTACAGCTGTACAAAATTTGTGTGCATATCAAAAACTCTTTTTCTACTCTTTGAGATACTTGAGCTTTAGGTGTTTCTGATATTCACAGAGTTTGGAATCACCAAGGAGAAGGAGAAATCCTTCCGCACAATGTGGCAAGACAGAGCTGATGAGGTAATCCATGTCACATCAGCTCCTGGACACTTCCTGAAATCAGAATTCAGGGGGAAAAACCAAAGCTCCTCCCTTTCACAGGGGTAAGGCACTCCAGTCAGGTGATTCGTGACTCTCATGTGTCAACATCTCAGGTATGTCAGGCTGTGGACCTTCCAACTGCAGGAATTCAAGAGGAAAYGATGGCCCCTTCTCTCAATGGATAAGAAATTACTGAATGTGAGAGCAGAGGGTCTGCCAGCCTTTAAGCCAAACTGCAGGTTCTGGCTCCTGCTAGGTTTGGAACTGGACCCCACTTCTCTATCCCTAATGCACTTCAAACACTACTTTTTTTTCCAGGAGGGGGAAAAAAAGAAAAAAAAAAAGGTTCTTTTGCACAGGTTTTCTGAGTAAAATCAGATTGGCAGCTGACACTTAAGTGAAGTAACACTTCATATCAATTTTAAAATCTAGAGAGAATGCATACACATCATTCTGAAAAAATAATGGCCAAATTTCAAATTACAAACTAGAAATTAGTTACATAATCAAAGACAATGTGCAGAAAATAACATCTTTTCCCATACTACAAAATATAATCCATTAAAAGAAAACTTACGTTCCAAAATGACTCAGGAAAGCTGCGATATACTCTCTTCTTTTGTGGTATCCCTGAATAACATACTGTACCTTAAAGAAAAAGAAAATCCAAAGCTATAAAAACTTTAGAAAAACTAAGTGTTCTCAATTTGTCATATATTCCTTGTTAAGGAAGATTTATTTTTGACATAGTAATAATTCTGAATCCTACATTTAGCTTGCATGATTTATCCTAAATTAGCTTTAAACTAAAGAGTGGATCTTGTACACAGAAAATCTTGCACACACAGGAATGTCTTCACTCACTTCTATGCAAAAAGCAGTATTTCACAATCCACTGAAGCACAGTTTAACTAAGCAAGGTAAAGAGTGAAGAAAAGAAGTGCACTGCCTTGCCTACCTGAAGTTGGAGCACGAAGCTGTGATAGGCAAAATACAATAACCCATGTAAGTGTCAAAATAACATCCTGGTTATAAGAAAAAAAAAATCACTGATGTGATCTCAGGTGTCTTCTGAAGACTGAACCTCCAACAAAATCTCCTTACACTGAGCTTCCTCACTGGTTTCATGCTGACTCAGGGAGCCACCTACTCAGTCGTGAGCATCAAGTTCTGAGGCATTTGGRGTTTCAAAAGGCTTCCATCCTGGCACAGACAAAATCCAACAATGCTAAATTTGGAAGACTTGAGGCAAAATTCTCTTTGAGCTGTGTATGTTTTCTTGCTGATTTGAATGGGACTGCTTAGCTGGGTAGCACGAACAGGGTACGACCCGTAGCAGAAACAACACACACGTTGCCCCTGCCAGGTTGAAAGAGCATCTGGTTTACAACCAGTTACAAACAGAATGACTCCATGCTGGATTTCTTATGTAAATCCCTTTGCCTTCCAGAATGAAAACTAACATTTTAAAAGACTTTCTCCCCACTGAACATGAAAAGGAGGAATATATGCACATGTTATTTATCTTGGCTATGGTAATATCAGAATTCCTTAGCTGGCAAATGCTTTTCTAAATTTTTTGAAAAGGCCTTGATACAATCATTGCCGAGAGCTACGTTGTACCCCTTAAAGTAAAATTATTCTATTTATAAAATAAGACTTATTTAATTTTATGAAAACTATGATTATTTTGAAGGCTTTGTGTGGGATCTGAAATGTTATTTTGGGAAAAGGAAAACATATGATAAGTTTGCTTAAGGGACTTTGTTTAAAAAAGGATAAAAACAGTCCTGTGTGCATGCAGATTTTAAAAACAGAAAGTAATTTTAACAGAAAACCACAACAAAAACAACTCTAAAGATAGATTCCAATATAATTATGGAAGCACTTTTTAAACAACTTTTTCTGAAAGATGATTTTATTTTTCTCCTTTGGACAAACAATAGTGAAAATCCTATCTAAATACAAATGGGAAGTCTATAATAGATAGATTCCTGGATGAGGGCTCCTAAGCTTTATATTGAAGGTTATACTCAAATAATGGAAAAGACTTTAGAATACATATTTGTTCTTTTTTTCTCAAAACATTATGTCAACCAGAACACAAACTTTTYAGTACATGCAACACTAAGCAGCTATTACTTTATAAACATCCTAGYAGGCTGCTGAGTAAGTTACTTTGGGGTAAATATCTAAGATGAAAACCACTGAATTGTTTCCTATACTGTCAAAATCTCCAATGATGATTATGGTACAACACTTTAGATAGAGTTTTAAGAGATGAACTATACTTTTGCATTTTCTAGCAAAAGAGCTACAATAACATTTTATTCTAACTGTAACAAATCACAATCCAAACACCAAATCCAGGGCATGATATGAAGGCTTATTTACCTGAAAGATTAATTACATTCACCACACTCTTTTGGTGCCCAATTATTATGCTGGAAGTTACTCCTTGGATAGCTTACCTTAAGTACACCTTAYTTGAACCACCTGACAGAGGAAAAAACATGCCTATGGAAGTGGTATAGTGTGTTACTATAGTACAACGTGTAGGGCAAGGTAAGTTATAAGCTTACCTTGTTTGTTAGTAGCTGGCATACTTGGGGTACATAGTCGATAAGACAACCTCCACCAGGAAAGGCTGGGATGTGAAGGGCGGATGATCCTCCAAGAGCACTGGAAAGAAAGTTATTTAGAAGTACATCACCGAGTCCTTAGGATTTCAAAGTGATCTTTACATTTTCTCTTCTTTCTCTAAATTGAAAAATGAGTTCCGTAACAAGGAAATGTATTTATTATGCCATGGTGATACAACAGGTATTGAGTGACACTGTCTATACAATTATGTTATCCTACTTCTCCCCCTTTTAATCAATATCATCAATGAAAAGCATTTTTCCAAGAAACTATTTTTCATTGTCAACAATTAATGTTTTTTTTAAGTCCTCCTCAATAAGCATTGTAGTTAAGGCATCTTGTTAGAGCTGGAAGGGGAGGATTTTGATTYTCTCATACACTGGACAGTGGAAACATCTTTCAACAGCCATTAGCAACTTAGTCACAGTCCACCAAGTTATTTAGTAACACGGTTTCTAAATGGCCAAAGAATATTCTCCTCCTTATCCTWGGTGTTCAAATTAATACCATCAGGTCAATCATAACTGACTGTACAGACGATCACATCCCTATGGATATCCAATTATTTTACTTTGCAACCCAAAGCSTAGTGAGGAGAAACTTATCATGAACGAGCACCTCTCAGAATTCTTTTTTTGACCTGCTCTTCATGTAAGGGCCATGACAAGTGAGCAATCAAATACTAGCTGTGGTATCTACATCTTTGGAGATACCCAAGCTCAACTGAATAAGACTGTGGGCAATCTCTCCTAAGTTTTGGTCTGCTCCACAGGTTTCCTCTAAATTGTGATTATAGATTCTATGATTCTGTTCATCCCAGGAAGGAAATAAAATGGACAAAGAAATTAACTCAGTCCATGTACAACATAAAGACTCAAACCCCAAATAATAGAAATAAGAGGATACCAGAGATGCATTTATTCAGCTTAATCAACTGCCTTTATAATATACAGGAAGATTGAGAGATGCCCACTACTGCTGAGGACAACAGCTTCTTCAATATGTAAAGATCAAGCACTTTTTATTTAAACTGGCCTGTATAAAGCTACAACTRAAGTCCACTATGCTTTCTTTTGGCACTGTTGACCTAAATCTTTCTTATAGTCTCCTATCAACCAAAAGGGACATCAATCTGCATTATATGGTGTGCCTTACATCATTCGTTAAACATCCAGAATCTTGTTGGGTACAATTAAAAAACGTGAAAAGCTAAATGACTTAAGGCTTCCTGTTTAAATGTTGTTTCCATAAAAGCTTAAATTGGTTGGAAACAAACATCCTCTCTGCTAAATAAGTCTTATATTCTCTAACAGGATCTGCTGGTGTATTTTCTTCAGTTTTTGATAGCATATGACTTCAAGAGGTATAAGGGTCTACAGTGGCGAATATCCCTCCAATGTAACAGAGTCTAAACAAATATCAAAAAAGTGCCTCATAATGAGATATATGGAAATCTGCTACTCAGGCAAAACAGTCTGGGTTCAGCAGACTCTTCACCACATGGAACAGTTCTGCAGGTCTGGATTTTGCATATCCAAATGAATGATGAATGAAAAAAAAGCCTTCAGTACATAACAACCTTAAAAAAAAAAAAAAAAAAAGAAAAATAACAACAACAAAAAACCCCACTACTACCAAGAACATGGGAATATAATTTTGCTCCTTGTGGATGTTCAAAGACAGTGGAGCAGGACTATTAGATTACTAGGAAGTTGGATCATTTCTGAAACCATATTTTACTCTTAGAAACTTGAAAGTATACTAGGTCCATCAATCTTTATAGAGTTGGAACACAAAATATTATTCCCTCATATGTGATGAGTAGCTTGTAAAACTCACTTTCAGGCAGTGGTTTTAAATGTATTAAATTCCTTAAATGTGAGTGTGAATACATCCATAAAGTGTTTCCAACCTCCTACATGGAGCAAATGGCATTGTCCAGCCCACCTTGCCTCATTTATCATAAAGCCCAATTTTGCACTCCAAGTAAGAGGGAATGGAGATTCCCTGAAGAGGGAATTTCTTTTCCAAAAAAGAAATCATGGACTCCTCCTTCGGCTACAATAGGTAGTATCAGGAGTTACTCCTAYTAGATTTCAGAGTCAAAAAAGATTCCACTCCTGCACTGCATGTTTCCAATATATCGTCCAGACCGAATTATTATCGTTTGTGACTAAGGGCTTCCYATTTTATCTATACCCATAGTTGCAAAAGCAGTCAAACTTAAAAACATGTTGACATAAATCATGTCAATCCCATAGAACTCTCTTCAAATGAAAAACAGATTGCTACAAGGTGTGGGTTTTGGGAAAGAGATCCCTACACAGAAAGGAGGCTGGAACTTCTACTATAATTATCCCTTGTAAAGAGAAGACTGTACCTAAGGTAATTATCTTCAATAGAAATAATTATGGGTAAGAAAAATTAAGATCAGACAGGTATTTTTTGTTCCCATTACTGGGTGAGAGAATTTGCTTATTAAATATTTTAATAAAATATTGTATTCGCACAAGACTTTGCCACTGACGTTCTTGAAGCATTCTACAAACATTCATCAATGAAGCTTCAACTGCCTTATGAAACTCATATTGTTCTTCATTTATTTTTTAAATTCATAAGGAGATGATTTTTCAGGATGTGATTGAACTGTGCTGCATTATTTCTCTGTCATGTCAAAAGGAATCCCTTTGCACACAAACCTCACAAACAAGAGACATGGTAAAGAGGCCTTGTCACCCTAAATAAACTTGCATCTGCAGAAAGAAGTGATTGATTCAAACAAGTACCTGCAAAGTYAAGCATGGAAATGTGCAAAATTAAGAAAACTAAGAAAATATGACAAAACATAAGATATAAAAAAGTTGGAACAATTCTATTTGCCTAGAGAGTCCAGCAATACAAGCTAAAGGTTCCAACGTCTCAGTCCCACTTTTCAAGTATTTGGCTCTTTTAGAGAACTGATCTGCATGTTTTATGTTTGCAATTAAGCTTTCTTTTTTTGGTATCACCACGTTATACACTCCCCACAAATAAAATGCATTTCTATATTCAGAAATAAAAGCAATTATTAGGTCACAGTATCAAGTTTGGTGACAATCATTTTGTCAAGAAAAAAAGAATAAGATTATAAGGAAATTACCTTGTTTGAAACATAGCCAAATTGATTAATAACGGCCTCCAACAATTACCAGAGTAAATCCAGTTGCAGAGCAACCAAAGTTGTGTCCAAAATGAAAAAATGTTGACTAAACTTTTAAAGGGTAGATTTTTAACAGATTCTGATAGTAATTTGTTAACTTTCATAAAGCAACAACCTCATTTGATGACATTTCCCTAGGATTTATACCAGATGAAGATAAATACACGGCAGATCTAACCCTTGCCTGTCAGACAGGCCACAGATGAACTGTTTGTGCTGGAACACACAGATCTGTTGGCCTAATTCTTCTCCTCAATTGCTATTAGAATAAAACCACTCAGCTCTTCCTTCACACATCTCATCTTAAAATGAACCATCACRTTCCCACTTTCCTGGGTTTCCCCAATTTGAGACACAATGTGTTGCTGTGATCCCTGCTCTGCGAATTAAACTAATGTTGGGGTGGACTTGGTGTTGAATTCAATAGCAGCAGGTAGGCCATATTAACAGTAGGTTTTGTCCTACAACTCTCAAAAATACAAGTGCAGCAAGTAGAGCTGGAGTACATGGGCATTCCTGTCCTTGGCTCGTGCATGCCAAATGACTTGCTCCAACTTTCTCTCAATGGATCTATTTATTCAGGTCCACATACAGCATTCAAAGATCTTTTCCTTCTTTTTTTTGAGACCTCACAGTGACATTAAAACGCCCTTCTTGAGAAATGATCTTTGAAAAACAATCAAGAGCATAGCTCTAATTCGCAGGTCTGCAGAAGGGACTCTTGGTCCCGAGTATTGCTGTGCACAGAACAGATCAGTTCCTCTTCTCTAAAAAGCCTGGTTTCCTGGGGAAGGAGGAGGGTGCCGCCAAGTCCCAAGCTCAGGGGAGCAGCTGCTCAGCCTGGACACACTTAAAGGCCTAAGGGAGACATTTACTCTCCTGTACCCATTCCCTTCAAGGGCCCCCACTCCTTCTCCGCTCCCCTCGCAGCCCCTCTCGGAGCCTTCAGGCTCCCCAGACTCCTTTCCCTTCCTCCCAGTGCCTCCCTGCAGCCCATTTTGCTGACTCTTCTTTTCAAAACACGAAGATGCTCATTTATCTACATTGCAGGAAATCTTTGAGCTGGGTCTGAAATGAGGATTACTTCAGACGACACCTCACGATAACACAGGTTATCGAACTATAGATGAACATATGCATCCATTATCRTCTTTATATTTTGACCTAACGGCTTTTATCTGTTAGTCTTCCCTAAATCCAAACTTCTGTGAACTTCTCTCTGAATATTATTWTAAAGGAAAAAATATCTGGGAGCCTCCTTTTCAGCTCTGAAAAGGAGATAATTTTGCACAGTGGCATGTATTTTTGCTCCAAGGGAGAATAAAAATCAAGAAAAAAGCTTGTGAATAGATCCTATCATCGTAAGAAGAATCATACCTATATACTTATCCCTCTATACAGTGTGAGCATCTTATAAAATATCATTATATCACAAGAAAGAGGTACCTATTACTAATTGTACTCAACAATGCTCCTAAGCTTATGTGTTCTTTCTTCAAAAAACACTTAAAGAAAAAGACAATTTGAGTGGCTGTGAACCATACAGCTGAAGATTTGTCTCGCTTTGAAAATGTAAACAAACACAAAAACTTGCCTCTACATGGAAAGATTTTTTATATGAGCCTAAAATAACTGAGAGTCTCTCAGCGTGGCCAATGTTAAAACATGTTAAATCTATTTACTAGTGATGAAAAGTAGACTTGAGACTTTATAGACTATAGAATTTCTTTCACTTGGATACACCCTTCTTAACTCTCTGAATGTAAATTTTCACCTGACTTATACTGAAACTGAAGCACATTTCAGACCTTCACGAATAAGAGTGTTATTAGGCAGGATGGTAAAAGCAAGAGTAGCCTGAAGCTTGTGGAAAGAAATTCCCGTCTTTTCACTCTTTTTTTCCTGTTTTGAGACATTCATATTATGGGGCTTTGATCTCCTTTGCTGCTCTCTTTCTCCTTTGTGGCTAAAGTAAATAGTTCAGTTTTCCTTTTTTTTTTTTTTATCCTTTTCTTTTTGCAGTTTCATCACTTTAGTGAATTACACCACTTGGCACAGGAGACACCAGGAACCACATCAAATAAAAGCACGTGACCACAAAAACTGCCTTGAGGACCAGGATCCAAGAGCTGTTGTCAATTTACCATTTTGCAGACCCGCTTTCAGACCCACAACCTAATCCTCCCTATCACATCAGCAGTGCAGAGCTTTGCAAAAGCTCTGGAATGTTGCTGTGACCAGCGCTACGGAGCTGACCAAAAAATAACAGAACAATTGTTCCCATTTCTGAGAAATCGGCTAGTGTTTTTTAGCCTTTCTCGCAATGCCCTATTTAAAACGTATTCAATTAACATACAACTTGTAATCAATCTACTGTTGGTTGAATTGTATCCAAACGAATTTTATTACAAAAAAAAAAAAAGGGGTTAAGCTTCTGTTTTTACAGGGACAATTTCTACCTACAATTATTTCTACTTCAGTGTAGGTAAAACAGATATGTATGGCTCCAACTAGCCAATATAACCTGAGATACCTTCACAACTCAGAGTGAAGAAAGCAGAATCACAAACTGACCTGGAGGCAAAACTATGGCAAGCTTACTTACTTGAGGAAGAATGCGAGTCAAAGGTGTGCTAAAAAATCTGGCCATTAGAGCAGAAACTTCTTACTTGACCTATCAAATGTTCGGGAAAACAACTCTGAGCCCCTCATGACTGCTGAGTGGAAAAATATGAAATAATGACTGTACAAAAACCTAAATCCTCTTCAGTTTCATGGACTGTGCAGAAAACTGCAAGTCAGGCTTGCTGAGCTTTATTTGTAGCTCTTCTACTGACTTCATATGTAATCTTCAGGAAGTTTGTGCAACTTCTCTGCTTCTGTGCTTGCCCATCTATAACATTCAGAGGCTTACACTGCAGATTCACAGACTGAGATAAAAGCCGAGTGACAAGGTCATCTGTAAGTACAAATGATTTTGTTTTGCTCAGGTTATCCCAACTTTCATAGGYTAAAGTTGTCAAAGTATTTCAGACGAGGCAGCTATATCAAGGAAAGATTTGCATTAACTGTATCTATTCTGACTTCTAGCAAACTTAAACTTATGACTTTTGTWTATTTCTTAAGGGAACCTTGGCAGCAAATTTATGAGGCATATTAATGAGGGAAAAAAAAAAAGTTAAGGAAGAGAATTTCTCAAGAGAATTTAAGTCCGAGAGGAAGTAACAGCAACTCCCCCTTCCAAGAAAATCATAGGGAAAAAGCAGGTAAAAGATCAGCAGCAAACATCACTGGCCAAACAGAAAGAGGTACAGATAAGATAAGAAATACGGGCAGAGAAAGAGAACACTATGTAGTCCTGAAGAAAAACTAAGCTGAAAGGGCAATATATGACAACTAAAGAAAGCATTCAAGATATGAGGAGAAAAGCTCTGCAGCCTACGCCAGTGTGATTGTGTTCTGCGTTGAGCCCAGGAAGCAGAACATGTGAGAGGCTCAAGACTTGTCACAAGGAAGGCAGGACAAGATTTTGATAAAAAGAATTAAAGTTTAATTTAACTCAATATTTTTTCCCCATGCTGCACCAATTTGCAACACCAGCACAATGATGGGAAGTTATTTAAATTACGCAACTATTCCCCTTTCTCCTCCAAATGGACTAGAAAGAAAGAGAAGTTGAGAATTGCTACCCAAGCATTTACTTTTCAATTTCCTGTTCTTTACAAATATACTTCTAAAAGTATTACCTATTTCACTTACCTGCTTTTATTATATCTGTTTATATTCACCTTAATGATGAACATCAATAGGAAGAAAATATACATAGGAAGAAAAAAAAATAGTGGGCTCTGATTCAGGTGTTTCAGGTGAGCCACCTTCAGCTTTTCTAAGAAAATTACATGCAGTATAAAGAAAGCATTTGGGAATTAGAAGCTTTTGTATAAACAACAACAAAATTAAGAACCAGAAGACTGATATGTTATGGGCTGTGCACCCCTCTCAAACAGTAGCACTGAATAAGTTAATGAAGGGACTGAAAAGTTATTCATGGGGAGGAGTGCTGGAAATTTCGCTGCACTGGAGCACGGGTGGCAGGTTACACAACGTGTGCTGTCCTTGTGCAAGAAACTCATCTGCTGCTTTATAATCCACTCCGCTTTAGTGATGGGGATCTCCTAGCAATCTCCCTGAGCAGAACAGTCATGACAAACGTACGTGCATCTTCTCTTACTACCTCTCCATAAAATAGATGATGTAAATGAAAAACTGTTTTAAGATGGATATTGGTTAAATTTGCAAAAGATATGCCTTATATATCTATCATTTTTTTAAAATCAGTCTTTGGGTATGCACTCAATACTTAGTATATATATTACAGTTGTTGAGATATATCACAGTTGTTTACATGCCAGGCAATTTGCCAGCACTAAACGCATCTAATCATCAATATCTTCTTTATGAAGCATAAAATGAATCTCAAAAACTGTAGGACTCTAGCACATTTCCTTCCTACTTTTCTCACAAACATTGACATTAATTTCCTATAACTTGCAGCCTTTTTATGTTTTATGACTACATCTGCTTATATTGTTCATTAGTTATTTTTATGTGTTCCCTAATCTATTAGCCAAATTACAGTAATTAAGCTTTCCTGTTAATCTTTGCTTCATATTGCTTAATGCCTAGCACTTTCAGTGACACGGCAGTTTCAAAAGTACCTCATTTTCCTCTCTGCTAAAACACAGTCATGTTGTAGAGTCTTCATAGATAAAAACTGTTTCATTCTCCTTAGCCCAGGYAGTATCCTCACTTGTGGATCTTTGCTCTGTGGCAAACATATTTCTTCTAAGAAACATCCTGTCCCCTGCATTATCAGTATTGGATTTTATTAGCTTAGATGAAGAATCAGAAATACAAAGTGCTGCAAGGATAGAAAAACCTTGTAGATATTTTTCAGAAACGAAATGATCAACATGCTGGAAAAACTTCTGGAAAGGATTTGAGATCTTGGGTCACCTATAGGAATGTCAGGTGGGGGCAGAAACTTAGAGAGGAAGAATGTTTTTCTTTCACACGTCCAGCTTCTGACATTGCTTTCCGTGTGTACGCAGCATGATTAAGGGGCATTCCTGCTCAGATCTCGAAACTGGCTTTATCTTATGTTCACAAACGATGTGGAATGCTACAAGTCTGGTCTGGTGTTTTAGCTGAATTCTCCAAGAGGCCACGGGAACTCGGGCTTTATGGAAGCTAAATATATTCACATGTGGACTCAAAGGAAGAGAACAAGATAAGTTCTTCATGTAAAGAYAGCCACTGTGGTTTGACAATCTAATAAGAACCATGTTAAGCTCCTATTCACTTAATAAGATGATATAAATCTGCCTGGACGGTTTTCACGACCCTTTTCAGAATCTTTACCACAGGCATTTGTATATGTATGTTTTGATCTTATGAACATAAATAATTCAACATTCATCTTAATAATATTATCTTTAAAACAGTGGGAATCAGGGCTATGAGTATTGCATAACAGAGTGCAACTCTTGGAAGAAACCTGCTTTATACCAGATATAACAAAAGCTCTTTCTGTAATAAGCAAAACATGGATCTTGTTTAAGAAGGAAAGGTAGAGAGACAAAAGATACAGGTTATCTTCATAGTGTTAAAAATAATGCAGAGACATACATAGACATGTGAAATCAGAAAACTTCATGACTTGCAACTTAGAGCTGCACTTAATTGGTGGCAAGGTGAGCACAGGCTTACCTAGATCTTGCTTTTCACTCATGCCTGTCTTTCCACAGAGCGGATTCAATAGTGTACATGTTGAAAGACGAAGTCTGGACTGAAAAAACCTTTTCACATCATTTTTACCAGAATAAATTATGAGTGTATGTAACAAACATACACACATAAATCAGACCCAAGTAAAGATAAACACTTACCAGTATACAATTTTATTTCCCTAATCTCCTTTTAATACGCATCTTTTTCCTTTAGAAAGTGGAAACATTCAGACATTCAAATTCCATTTTATATTGGAAGAAAAAATCAACTTTGTGTTAATACACTTTTAAGTTTATTTTTACTAAATTTTTAGTTTAATATTAACTCAAATTTTTAAATTTAAATTTCATATTTTCATATCTTGTAATTTTCATATCTTGTAGTAATGTGTCAGCTGTGGCACTGCAAAAGCTGCTACTGATACTCTTTGAAAGGATGACTACAAAAAGTAAATTAATTGAAATGGACACATTCTACAAACTAAAATTAATACCACAGAAGAGAACTTCTTCAAAGAAACCTCTTTTGCCAGTGGCTTAAYTTATTTTCAAGTTAAAGATTTACCACTGGTCACCAAAGATTTATCAAAATAAATTGTACAACATTATCCCCATGCATCGCCTGCTTGAAGTTTTTGACGCTTGGTAACATACTGTTATTATTGGTAATGCTGAACACTCTGGRTGTCTTGCCATTATTTGTATGTATTTTTCCCCCCGAAAAGTTCTTTTGCAAAGAAATAGGGAGTGCAATTAATTTTGTTTTTTAAAGTTCTATATCAATTACAGTAGGTTCCTAAAAATACCCTCTTACAGCTGTGATTGCCTTCACAATTAAATTAACTCTAAAAGAATTCTTTCTTTATAGCAATCATTTCAATAGTTCATCAGCTTTTTCCCCCTTACACAATACATGGAACTAAAACATCATTTAATAAATCCTAACTACAGTGGCTGCTAAAACTGTGCACCCCAAGTTAGGAAGCTGCTATAATTRCCACATACGGCTAAATAACAGAACGTATATTTTACTACTTAATGTCACCTATCAACATGTGTTACAGAAAGAATTTATGCCCAAGGTGAAAACAGTCCAAGTTTTGGGTAGGGTTGCCTGGATTCTAATTACGTTTGTTCTTCCCTGTTAGCAATAAATACTAGCATAGTGTTGTAATCTTGCACATGCATGGAAAATACAGACACCTTTATATTCTGTATTTTGTTACAATACAGAGACTATGATACCAAAACAGTTTGCCTTGGTTCACCACCTTCATATCATATATACATACATATATATGATATATACAGTTACACAATGACTCTGCACCCTCCAACTCGTATGATGAACTTATCAAAACCATGTTCATGCCACTGGATAAATCACCAACCCCACAGAACAAGTTACAGCAATATATTTAAAGCATAAGAACTGAAACTGATTCCTTTCTCTTTTAGATGTCTTCTTCACACTGAAAATTAACCATCTTTTTGGTATCAAGTCACTAAGTGCACTGCACCGGAAGCCCTGCATTCCCTTTTTAAATCCAAGTCCGTGAATAGTGTGTTGGAGTAAATTAAGATAAATGACCGTAGTGCAGAGAACACTTAAAATCCATTCCCAATCATGTCGATTCATGGCACAATTTATGTCAGAGGATGAATAATACTTTATGCTACTACAAACAAAGTAGGACTCACGACTACTGCAGAAGCTAAGTGTGATTAGAATTTCTCAAGAAGGTCGTCAGCACCTTTCCAGGTAATGTTTATTAAAGGGTCACCCTAGTTTTTCTTTCTTCCGTCAGTGAATGATGCCACATTGTCAGTAATATCCTTTACATACCAGCTCCTACATACCAGCAAGTTACCCAATTCATTTCCTCACTTTACAAAATTCAAAGAACTTGTACACAGCGTGCACTATTCATATATAATTATAGAAACGTGTGATTGTGAACCCAGAAAACTTTGCATGCTGCCGCTTTGTGAGGATTTGTTTTTGTCACTCTCAGAAGTTATTTTTGACTTGACTGAAAAATGTCAAAAATAAAACCTTCAGTACTGTTTAAATCYATAAATAGTATTCTAGAATTCTGGTTTGTCTGCTGGCTCCAGGGCAGGAATAGCTGATGTGAGGCTTCTACATGCTTAGTTTATTATTTTGTTCTGAAACCTGAAGTTCCAGGAAATCATATGCATTTTGCCTTTTCTTCTATTTCTTGCCTTCAACATATTGGGCATCGCTGAATGTCTTTAAGTTAATTATGAGGAATGTGTTAGCTCATGAAGATTTTAGGTCAGCTGCAGAATTGGAATAAAAAAGAAAATAACAGACTGACCCTACAACAAGAACAAAATAGAGTTCTGAATTTAAATCTGAGCCTTCCCGTCTGGAGCTTCTGTTCATTTACTTGCTTTCTTCCAAATGCCTGGAGGCCTTGCCTTTAATAACTTCTACTATAGTTAGTGCTTCTTTGGCTACTGGTCAATATTAATTTTCCTTAAAAACTGCAGTGGTTACACCCATATTGAAGCCTTAATGAACTCCCTCTTTCAGATTCTGCGTCTTTCATTAAGGGCTTGGAGTGAATATGCAGTGCCAAGAAGCTGTACATGACCGGTTTCATTTTAGATTAGGAATCAGTCATGGGGAGTATCAAAAAAAAAAATTGTTTTGTAATGCAAATGAAGGAAAGATGTATTTGGTCCTCCATTATTTAAGCAAATCTTTACCCATCTTGTTAAAAAAAAAATAAAACAAAAAGAAAATAAAAAAATCCCTTACTTAGAACCACAGACCACAGGATTTGGACCTACTGTGCTACATAATGCACTGTTCTGATGCTGAAAAAGAATGCAAGAGGGAGATGGTGTGTCTCAGAATTAAACCTTTTTTTAACTTCAGCAAGTAATGTTCTTTTTGTTTTCTTTTTCCTTTAAATATGTCAATTCAAACTTGGAATTTGTATATACTTGAGTTCATGCACTAYATACATTTTTTTATATATAAATTTGAATCCAAAGGTCCTTATCTGAATGCCTGTTTGAATTCACATCTCTAGTAATTTGGTCTTCTTATGCACATTTTTATTACACAGTATACCAGTGTAAATGCCCTAACAACAACATGCATAACATGCTAAATTTTGGTGAATTATTTCTTTAAATTGCATGAGTTTTAGGTGGGGAAACTTTAGCTACAACATTTCAATGATGTAGTCTCTCTACTTCATTTATTCCAGAATTTCTCCCAGTCTACATTTATCTGTTTGTATATGCTAAGATCTAAGAGCAATCCATCCATATCATAAATAAGAAGTTCACTGGTAGCATATYTGACACAACTTGGTTTCCAGCAGACTTCTGTACTGCATGTTAAAGCCACAGCGCGAGTTCACTCCTTATTAAACATCAGAGAAACCACACAGGAAAGATACTCTGAACGCCTTTGCCAAAGGAAAAGCTTCAAGCGGCCTCGTAAGACATCACTGAATTCATTCAGGACACAAGTTTTCAATGAAGATGGTCTTTTTTGCCTCTGATAACAAGCATGAATTCTGACTGCCTAGAATTGGAATATTCACAATCTTTTCCCCCCATATTGATTCTCATACACCTAAAAAATAATTAATCAGGGGCTTCAGCCTTTCCTTCAGGTGGCAGTAAAAAAATCTGTCTCTTCTAAGTGGCTTAGGAAATCAGATTAAAAAAACTACAACTGTTTCCCACCATACAACATATCTAACATGAAATTGCCGTGCAGCTGAAGCCACTGGTAGAGCTTACGGCTAGAAAGGGATCATGACCTCATCATCAGTGCGGGCACAAAACTGCAGCATTAAAAAGGAAAAAAAAATCTTTTATTAACTTAAATGCTTTACAAATAAGCTAAAGAATAGCAACTAGTTAAGCTCATTTATCAGCCCGTGTAATTCAGAGAGATGAACAGATTTTCTTTAAACACTTCCTGAATAAGAGCAAGCACAAGAAACTTCATGCCGCGAGGTAATCATTTGCCCAAGTTGCTGGGGTTTTCGCACAGCTCCTTAGCTACAGTCCCTGGGCGGACTTCTAGAAATGAATTAGTAACTTCTGCTTTCTCCACCGTTAGACCACACAGGTGCAGTCAAAGAAAGGCAAGCTTAAAAGAGTTAGGCAAACCTGAGATGCCAAAGGAGAGTGAAACTACAAAGCGACACAAAGGAAAAAGTTACTTCTAATGAAGGGAAATTATAACAAGCAAGACAAAAAGGCTAGTCCTAAGAAAGCTTCAAAAAAATTTAAGCAGTTATCAAACATGGAAAACTTTAGTCCAAAAGTTTCAAAATGTAAGAAACAAAAGGAAAGAGTTTATAATGGAAAATATGAGGCAATTTCCAATTGCAGCAATTTTCAAAGGTTTCTTAGGTCTTCCAGCTTCCAGCTTTACTGGAAAGCAGGGGTTGCTTAATACCACTGAAATATCTGACAAATTCTTTTCAGTCAGAATTTACAGATAGAGCAGCACTTTTTCGAGGGTCCAGAGCCAGCATCTGTTCGTCTTTACAATTTAGTTTTAAATATGTTAAATATTTACTGTTTACTTTTTGGCAATAACCACACCATAAAATTTTAAAGTGTCTATCAGTCATCTTACAAATAAATACAAAAAAAAGTATTACGAAGTTCTGTGAATTTCTGATGGTTTTGCTGTAAGTTTCTTAAGCTTGATCAATAGGCGGAAAAAGAATTTGAATTGTTCAAATTTGGGACATAAACGGTCAAAATACCAGAAGGTGATGAAAAATTGTCTATATTCATTGGGTAAAGCAGAAAATATGGAAGCCTTGACCCCATTTCCTAAGTTAGAAATGCTTTTGTACTCCCTGTTTCTTATCCAGTTGGAATCCAGAATTATTGCAAAATGCAAGTCTCAGGGCAGGATTTGTTTTTCCAAGAACCAGTTCTCCTCATGTATTATCCAACACAAAAGCAATTTAAAATAATAATAATAATAAAAAATATCACGTATGTCCTTGCTGTTCTTGTTTCTTCCACCACGTGATTTATCAGATAACTCTGAACAGATTTTTCTGTTCCTGTACATTGGAGAGAGGGAGGCAGGGGTAGACTTGCTCTCCAAAATCCGTGCCTAGCCAGGTTTCCTAGGAAAAGATACTCAACATCCGATTTGATACCTATTTACTGTAAAAGAACTGCCTGTTGTTTCAGGACCAAAATCCTCCAGCACAACGCAGAAATGCTGCTGTTTACTAACTTGAACTCTTACAAGAATTCCCTGGACTTTCAACTCTGCTTCCATTCTGATGCGTGCACAGGATTATGCCCTGGTGAATGTGAGTTTATTACTTAAGTTTTTCCCCCTCTCCCCCTCTTTCTCATAAGGAAGGCTCAAAAGATGGGGGTGCCTCTTGACAGAGTCAATGTAAACATCTCAAGCACCACGTTCTCTGCTGTCACTGATGACAGACAGGGCCAAACTAATGAGAGAGACTCTGACATTAACAAACAGTGACGTTGGTGCCACCTGTATCTGCAGTCTCCACGACTCCTTTCCAAACACAGCAAAGATAAGGTTTTCTACTCAGAGAAAACCAAGGTAAAGAACAAGAGCGTGTAAATGACAAAATTCCAGACAGTACAATAGCCGYGTGCCAGTATATATTGGAAACCAAGGACTAGTAAATAATTATCTTATGGAGAAAGGATGGTATTCCTCAGCTGTACATACAACTGCCTTAGTCCAAAGATACTAGCAAGACTGCCCTGTGCTCTGATAGCCTGCCCCAGAAAACACAGCACATGAGAATATTTCTCTAAAATTCACTTGTGTCAAAAGAAATTCTTTTGGATCCATGATTCAGTACTTATTTTACCTACTGGTACAGAGTTTCACAGTGTGGAAGAGGCCTTARCACGTGCAGGAACACCAGTGGCAAAGCATTTCCCCGGGCTCTAAGACGACAAATACCACAGGAYTGCCAAATGCCCATGAGGCCACATGCACCTCAGCCTCTCAACAAAGGCCTCTTCAAAAGCAAATTTCACTCCTTCTGCATGTTCTACGTTTCAGACAAATCAGTAGCATCCTCATCTTGAAACCTTCTCCCCAGCATATTATGGATATGCACAATATATGTAATAATTCTTCTTCAGCAAGAGGTAGCCTTCTGTCACAAACTAACTGCAGCTCTTTGAAAAGGTCAAAGAGCTAAAGGGATAAAGGCAATCGATCTGAGAAAGTTTCCTCAAAGTTTTGGAKAAGTTTCCTCTTTTCCAAAGGCTCTTCACGAAGTCTCCATGAAAAGCTTTTATGGAAAGTTAAGCAGATGTGACACCCTGCATGGGTAAGTAACTGTTGTAAGACAGAAACAGAGGTATGAGTAAATAATATGCTCTAACAGTGGAGATAATTCAGTAGTACAGTTCAGTAGTGATCTATGATGTTCGAAATATTCATAAGTGACCTGGAAAACATGCAAGCTGTTGGGTGACAGTTCACTGATGTTATGTTATTCAAGGTAGTAAAGACAAGGTCCAAAGATGAGGAGTAGTAAACAGGCTCCAAAGCAGAATAACCTGATGATAACTTAAAAGATAAGATTTAATATAGATAAATATGAAGTGATGCACGTGGTAAAAACAATCCCAACTTAAAATACAAATCAATGGGCTCCAAGCTGAACATTCAATTGATCTYGGTGTGTTACAGCCAGTTCATTTTAGAGGTCAGCTCAGCATTGAATTACGACAAACACAGAAGTTCAGAATTATCAGAAAATAAATTGAAAACAGGATCTTTGCTTAAAGTGTATGCTTTAATTTTAATAAAAATCAATGAAACACTGAAATAAAGATGCCCCTGAAATAAAGAAAGATACCAAGGCTCTGTGTAAGCACTCACTTCTAGGTACGCAGAGWAATATTGGCCATACCAATTTTAAAGCACAACCACAGTTCTGAAGCACTGACCAGACTCRTCTGACGTTAATGCAGACTGGGTGGGACGTCTCAAAAAGGATCCCATCCGAAGGTGTGGGACCCTGCCCTCTTCTGCAGGTACAGGTGATGTGCCTGAGATCAGGATGTTTTTAAAAATGCACAGTGCTGCTAAACGTACTGTGCTTGCTTTCCCACCCCAGCTTAAAATGCAATCCCTCCAACAATACCAGCAGTTGCTTAATGTTGCATTTCACAAACTATCATGATTTGGATGGCATGCCATTCTTGGAAAAAGAATTTGAAATGCTAACATGATGTTGCATGATGATGAAGCAAAGAAAGAGAGAGGTTTAAGGAGAGYAAAGGAAGTAAACTGAGAATCAAGGTTACAAAATACATATATATACATATACATATATATTCATTCCACTGTTGAGGTGAAACAATATAAACAAGAGAACCAAACCCAAAACACTATTTACTTTGGGAAACAGAATATGTCAAAGTTCTCCGATTAGGAGGAGTCAAATAAGGGCACAGTTGGCTCAAAGAATCCAGCAGCAAGATTCCCAATCTTCCTTTTGTTAATAGCTTGCTGCCATTCACGAATACTCTAAAAGGCTGGGGAGCAGATGCCACCTTGTCAGAGAACTTGTGCCCACTTCTGTCTTACTAGGAAGAACACACCTTATCTAAGCACAAACAGTTTCAGAGGAAAAAGAAAATACCAAAGGAAAAAAACCTACACTTTATAATAAAGAAAATACCAGAAGATTGATGCTATTCTATAGGTGCATAGGCCAGAAGCAAGAAGGAATCACTCCGAGAAATTTTAGATTTTGGTTTATCATGAAATCCTGAGCTGAAGGGTTTGAGCAACAAAAGGGTAAATGACAGAGGAAAATGAAACAATCTCATTCTTTTATATGAAAAGCAAGTTTCCTGAAGGATTGGTTAACTTGAGACACTTGAGCTACACAACCAAAGACACGCTTCTCAAACACATAGGAAATAACAGGCATCTTTCAGATTGCCCTGACAGAGTAGCTTTTAGCCTTAAAATCACAATGATAACAATATTCCTGAGGAGACTGGTGGTCCCAGTTGTACACATTACAGACTTTTCAACTATTGTATATTAAATTCCTTGTGACTCATATATATATATACATCAATCATTCTTAATTTCCAAGTTTGCCAAGGTGACATATAAATGTTGCATTTGACTTACTTGATCTGATACAAGTATCCATAAGATTCTAATATAATAGATAACTAAGATTCTAACATAATAGATAAATTTTMATAACATGAAAGCAATGAATTTGTTTGGGGGAACACCTAGTTTACATCTTTCAACTTGATAATACTCATATAAAAGCTACAATAATGTCTGAAATGCACAGTTAGTGGTTTCAAATCCAATGAATTAGTTGTGAGAAAAAGAGGACAACTTGACATACCAACTAAAAATTTTTTGGTATATAACATCTGTTACGAACTCCCTTTTCTGTGAAGAGCTACTTTGGAAGCTACTGCATTTAAGGCAGTGATCAACATCTGGAAAAGCTATCAAACACACATTTATTTAGTGTCTAATTAGTGTCTACCTGCAGAACATTTATGCCAACAAACTTGGTCAKCATTAAAAATAACAAACTGTGGCTCATCTAGTCAAATGTTGGGAATTCAAACAGAATTTATGCCCTATATATGTTAAAATTTTTCAAACTTTCCAAGAAATAAAAAGGCACTTGATTTAAAAGCAAGAGAAGTCTGAGGAATGACCAACCACAAATGATTATCTTATCATCCAGKGCAAAAGTCAAGGCAGATGCAAGATCCCAAAGTTATTGTTGTTATTTTTACAAATTCAGGTAAGAATTTCTATTAGTTAAAAGAACTAAGAGACTTTTGGACAAAGTCTGGCAAGACATGAGGAGTATGCCACCATGAATAAAGTGATGGAGAAGAYGGATTCAGAAAAACATCTCCAGGATAACACCTTTGAGGACGTGAGCCAGAGTGAGGAGGTACATGGAAGAGGGAGGTTGCTGGAGGAGAAATTAGGAATACATTTGCCCATTAAAAATAAACTAACATAATCTGATTTGATGTTTCCTTCATTTGTAACTTTACAGTGAGTGTAACTTACACTCACTAGTGTGGTTCCAAAAGATTGACTTATTTTCAAAAGATTTTCTTTTCCTTCCGAGGTATTTAGGCAATAAAAAAATCACAAGGTGAACTTAAAAAAACCTGCTTAAGCTCTCTAGGGAGAACTAGCACCGAAGCAGAGCTCATGTCTCTACTAGCAACTAATCAGAAGTTGGTTCTTCTCCATTTCTGGCTCTGTACAAATCATGTTCTGCTCTCAAGTGTACCTGGTGCAATGCCATCTTGGGCAGATCTACAGCTACACATAAACAGCTTTTAAGACTGCATGAACAGCCAYGGCCTTTTGTGATAAGAGAAACTTTTCTGAACGTCAGCTGGAAACTGGCCCTTGTCACTCCAGTATCAGGCTATCCCGTTTAGATTTCCGTAGAGAGAAAAGCATGGTCACTTATTAATCAAATACAGTTAACAGCTTAGGCTGCTCTGGAAGTATGGAAAATCGTGAGAGATGCTGATGCAGGAAAAAGAAATCAGAAGTTACTGTAGSTTTTAAAAACCCAGGACATAAACAAGCTCGAGATCACTGAGTTTTGAGCAGCAACACTATAGAGCAATGCAGAAGAACAGATGAAAACTACAGTCACCTCCCTCTACCTAGTGAAGTCAAAAGGCCAGCCTAAAGCCTGCCATTGAACTCTGAGGCTGACCACTATGTGTGGTTTCCAGATATATACACAGGACTGCTAGACAAAATATAGGCAATAAAAAGTTCCTCTTTTTTAAGCTCCTTTTCAAGAGCCAACCGAGATGTATATTCTTTATTGGCAACTATGGTGGTACGTGCTATGGCCGTATGGCTTCATCCTTACCAGGATTCTCTGCTTCTCAGAAAACCCAGGAACACCTTCAGGCCTGAAGCACACTCAAACTCAAGGAAGGTGCTCTTCCAACACATGCTTTGAAGGCAGAGGAGATGGACAAGTCATTAGATAGGTACGAGAAAGGGCAGTAAGCAGAACCCTGAAAATCACTGCATTAATTTCAGATCTGCTCTTTCCAAATGTTCAGCATTTTCTCCCTTTGAGGTCTTGGAACATGACTTTGCTCTCTCGAGTGTTAGTTTTTGATGCTATTCCAACAGAACTTTATAGGTGCAGAAAAGCAAATTTAAGTTACAGATGTTCACAGGTGTTCAATTTAATGGTATATACCAAAATGTAAATGTGCTAATTGACCATTTTGCAAGGTTATGAAAAATGAACAAATTGACGTCATGCCTCCTAGTAACACAGAATAAACAAACAAATATGAATTTCCATGTGCAGCACTGATTTTACGATTAGAAGAGTTTATTATTATTTTTTTCTCTAGTAGAAACACGCAACTGATAAACCAATTTTACTTCAGGAATACAGCTTTAATCTGGGTGTGAATCCACTGTTTGGAAAACTTGCATTTCCTTGAACTATTCCCATTTCCAAAAAGGGCAGTTTGGGATATTCCAAATGCCACAATAGAAGAAAATTATGTAACAGTTTTTAAAAAGAAACATTGCAAAAGGCAATACACTGGAAGTAACGACTGAAACTTGATTGCCTGTCTGCTTTCCAGAGATCTTTTTTGGTCTCCTTTGGTACTATTCCTTTCCTCTAGGCCTGAAAACCAGAAACAGATTCTCCTCATACCCTTCAAAATTCAAGAGTTACTTAAAATCAAAATCTCTCTCGAGAACCTTATTACTAGACCAACTTTAAAATATTACTACAGAGGCTAGCAACAGTTTCCATGTTATTAATCCAATCAGACAGGTTCATGCCTGTCATCTTCGCCCAGATTTGAACTCCTGTTGCCCAAGAGAATAGAAATTGGTGATGCAGGAAGAAATGCTTAACTGTACAGTATTATTTGCTTGTGGCTCAGCAAGCAGTTAACCACACACGTGAAGCTCTGCCAAGATGTCCTCCTACAACAAAGGAACTTAAAAAAAAAAAAAAACTCTACTGAACACAAACATAATCATCAGCAATTGACATATTTTGGATAGAACATTATTTACCTAATATTGGCTCTCCAAAATAGAATCCTTTCTTTTTACAGGTTTTGAGAACCAAACTAAATGGAAAGACATTTTGCTTGCCTTAACATATAATTATAACCAATCTGACAGTCACAATATCTATTTATCTTTACATTACCAAGACGTTTTGGCAGAGCTCAAAGCTGAGAAATATWTTGAACTATTAAAACTGTGTTTTCCATGGCAGAGAGAAATGCACTTTAGCCTGTACTGAGTTTTTTGAATCATTCTCTGTAGGGTGCACTGCTAAAACGGCAGCAGGGCAGATGCGAGGAGAACCTGCCCCACACGGGCGCACAGGAGCGAGCATAGCCTCAAGACAGCCTCTTTAGCTAAGGCAGGGCAGTGGTTTATGAGAATCACTAAGCAGGAACACATCACAGGGACAAAATTTGACTACGAAAGAACAGAGACCAAATTTGTAAGCCTAGATAAATGTAGCTGGTAGTGCCTTAGACTTATTAAAGGGATTTTCTATTTCATTCTAGTTTCCTAGCAATGAATTCTCATGGACACATGCAGATACACATAACTACAGTATTTAGTATTAATTTATGTTAGAGAAGTACTAAGAAAATCAATTAACAACTGTGAGAAGTTACAGATACTGAGATAAAAAGGCAAAAAATGACTGCAAAACATTTTACCAGTAGAACAACATAAACAAAATGGTGCATAAAATGCTTGAATAATTTCAAATCAAGCCTCAACAAAACATTTGGAGATTTGTAACAAAAAAATCCCTGCTGGCATAATAATAATCGAGACTTCTGTGGGATGTCCTGTTGTCAAAAATATGGGGGAAAAAAAAATGTTGCTATCTTAAACATTATCCAAAGTTGCCTATTTAACTGTCCTAAAGAAATGAGTTCTCTTTCTCTGCCCTGCAAAGAACGTCAGCTTGTACTGTCAGAATTTTTTTTCTCACAAAAACTTATTGGTTTAATTCTGCAGCTTAAGAAAGCCATTTCATAGCATCAGTTATTAAAGGACTGAGTATTTGCAGAACAAACAATATGCCCAAGATAACTGGAGAGGAACTAAAAACCAACATATACCAAAAAAAAAAAATAGAAATCAAACCTAAACCAACTCCTAATGCAGCACGTCAGCTGCATAAAGCACAGGGCTCTTACAAGGCTTCAGCACAGGGTGCTATAAATCCTGAACACCTCTACGTTTTTTACTTTAAAGGGAGTCAGCTGGAGAACCCTCTTAGATATTAATTAACAAAAAACAGGGAGTTGCCTTAGTGAAAAGTAAACAACATTCCAATTGCAGAGAGTCTGATGTAACATGGGTGGTTGCATCTAGACTCTGCTATTAAACTGTTAAATAAAATATGCTGAACAGGTTGGAAGAAGTACAAAAATAGAAGTCTAGGCTCTCATAGCATTAGTATAATGACCAAACCCAGGGTGAGTGCTCTCCTCTGCTCAAACACTTTAAGTGTGCTCTGCTGTATGCACAGGAGACTCAGCAGAGCCAGCCACATTGCCAGGATCATTCACTGTGACTAGGGGATCTGTTACAAATTTCTTTTTAATTTTCGCTCTAGTATATGAAATCTAAGAAAGGAAAACCCAAGCAGGATTTGTGTGACAGGAGAGAGACTAGAATGTCTAGTATATGGAGTRAAAAAGATAAAGTTAAAAAAAGAAAAAAAAAATCACACTAATCATGGTATTGACCAGATTCATTTTTTTTTTTTTTTTCTGCTCTGTACTGCCCTACAGTGCTTTGAATTATGTCCACCAGCAGCTGGTCCCGAAAGACCACGTACTGGCCAYCCTTGCCATAATGCAGCAAACTCGGCACTCGCTCCTCATGTCATCCCTCTGTGCAGAGTGGGATGGGAACTTAATCTAACTTTGCATCAGCTTCTCATGACTTCCAGCRAGAACAAACCCTAGCTGGCAAGATATCAGGAAGATCTGACCTTTCTATGCTGCTGGAGAAGCATGATGGGACTAATTAAAGAGCACAAGCCATAATTTATGGGGRAAGCAAATGGTGCTAGAATAGCTTGTGCTAGTAGGAAGTTGAAGGAGAAAAATGGTGGTGCGAGGGCAAAAGGAATATACGATATGATACAATCRTGATAAACAGCATACTGTGTTGACATTATATGCTACTGCTAAGGCAAGATGCAAAGCTTCAGTCCTGTGGGAACCTCATGGTCCTAAGGTCTGAGCCCAAGGAAGCCTTGGGAGGCTCCAACTGGGCTTTCAGATGAGCTTCTCTAGGAAGGGTGGCATCGTCACAGAGCAGGTTCCTCAGAGAGCTCACAGGATCTCCGCTGTGGGAAGTTTTTAAGACTCAGCTAGGCAAAGGGACAGCTATGCAAAATCTGATCCTCTGCTGGCAGGAGTCCCATGCCAAGCAGGAGGCTGTCTACATGATTCACAGAGCTCCCTTCCAACAAACATCTCTAGGTCTCTGATGTGAAATATGCCACCTCACTTTTTTTTTTTCTTTCTTTTCTTTTCTTTTTTTTTTTTTTTTAAACTATCGTAACTATCATGGTCTGTGGAACATGATACATTTTTTAAACAGACATAGCCAGACATTTAATTGTAATGCAACACTAGGAAAAACAAAATTAACACAAGCATTCACAGTGCAGAGAACTCTGATGCCTGTTTCTGTCAGGACATATACACTACATAGAAAACTCTCATATCACATCAAAAAGACTGTTCAGCTATATGTATTCTAGGGTCTTGACAAACACAACAAATTGGAATTTTTGTGCTTTCGTGGTTGCACAAGAGTCTTGAACAGTTATCTCTCCTTTTAAAAAGTGGAAGTTCATTTTGAAGAGAAATAATGCTCTTCTAAAAAAAAGCATAAATAAATATTTTAAAGTATTTTAAAATAATGTTAGCATGATTTAAAATAAATATTTGGAAGTACTATGGCATTATAATGGAGCAAACAGAGAAGCAAATGTTAAAATCTGAGACAGGGAAAAAAAAAAAAAAAAAAGACTGTTTTGAATATGCACTGATTCTGTATACCAGACACTTAAAAGAGCTGTTATATTTGCATTGCTAAAGTTTTCATTGCTTAAACTTTAGATAAGGCTTCCTTTGTTGTGATATACATTCATCACTCATCTCTCCCGTCAGCCTGCATGAGTACAGAGCAGGAAAAACTGTTAACCTAACCTACAGAAATACAGAGACTATTACTCTGTGAAATGGAAAACAACATTTCAAGGGATCTTTGCAGAGTCAAAAACAAATGGCCAAAGGAAAAGATAGAATATCCTGACAGATCTTTAAAAAAAAGGAGACACTAGCAGAAACCTTAATAATAGTTTAGTGATCAGAAAATAGAGAGTATAAACTGCAAACAAAAGGCTTTGAGATGGCAGAAATCAAGTTACAAAATCTTCATTACAACTGCGAGAAAAATAGAGACAACCTTTGGACTATGGAACAAATTAACAGGATCACTATGTGATTACGTGCACATGCCATCTAACCCTCTCACCATTGCATCATAACAGCAAAACAAACACACACATATACAAAAAAAAGGGAAGACCATCGAAGATAYGAGCAGAAATCATCACTGTAAGCTTGGGAAAGAGGGAAAGGAGGGCTGGAGAAGAGCACGAGGCCGCCGTGGATCCCTCAACCTGCCAAGGACAAGGTGAGGGCAAACGTGCACAGCTGTGGGGCGATCACCGGGCGCCCAAACAAAGAGGGGGAAGGACGGGAAGCGGCAGCCGCTCTCGGAGCCAGAAGATCCCTTTGCACGCAGGCCTCAGCATATGGAATAAACAGCGCCGAGGCAACACAAGGGACCCATTAGTCTAAACGGTTTTGTAAATATCTTGGACAAACACCAGAGGAGAATAATGCCGTGGAAGACACTAATTCAGAGGGGCCCCTAGATGGCTTCTCTGGCCTCCTTATGTCCTTACGTGCCCTGTATTTATATTTGTGTGCTTGCATTACCCAGCATATAGGCTATTTAAGGTCAGAGAAGCATTGCAGTAGCATAATTGCCTCCAGCAAGTAGTGCTTGACATCACCAAACCACACAGAGGAGCACAGCCCTTTTATTGGCTTGAACAGCAAATATCTGCAAGCAGAATTGTTTCGCTCTATTTGTACAGGTTTTTCCACTGTACTGCAGCGCAGGCAACTCTGATACTAACACAGTTTTTGTGCACRGAAATGTGCTGTTAAACACTTCAGGTTTCCTCCTGGTGTATTATCAGTGATCCCCGACACGGAATCATCTCTAAGAATTTTTTCTGTGTTCTGAAATTCCAGTTATTGCCAAATTTAATTTGCATTCCTTGGTAGGAAGTGATACATTCCACATATACATATTAAATGTCGCATGAGGTCTGTGGCATTAATTCTGTGATAGCCTTTGTTAATACACATGCATGTTCTTCAAGGCATATACAAAATATTCTAGATCTTTCCATTAATACACTGCTTACAAAAACTTCTAGATATATGGAAGGCTGGAATTTACAGCCCCACAGGAAAAAAAAAAAGGTTTCAAAATATTATTATCCTATGCCATGTTAGGCAGAGACCTTAAATAACCCCAAATTTTCTCCCAAATTTTCTTAGCTCTTGGCTCTTACTTGTCTGGATTAAAGACCAGTTGGGGGCCCTCCTTGTCCTAGGACTTAGGGTCTCTTGCAACAGAAAGCTGGGAGGAGAAACAGGATGTCAAACACCCAGGTCTTGTCCTGACATCAGTTTTGAATTTGTTTTGCCAAGGTACAACCCTGAATTTCAGAGGTGGCTTATCTGTATCCCATGACATGTTGAACATAGCACTAGAATTCATTAGTTTATAGCAGAACAGAKCAGGGAATGGTATAAATCCTCATTTGGTACAGGATGAGATAACAGGGGACCAGAGGTACAAGAAAATATTGTTTATACTCAATTTAAAAAAAAAAGAGCTCCCTTAAGTGAGGAGTATCTCCATAAACACAAAGCAATAGCATGTAGGCCACCTCTCTTATCTCCCCATGACTCTTCCAGTTTGCAGATTAATTGGGTCCTGTCATTCCCAAAAAGTGTTGCCTATAGGATGTGCTGCCAAATTAAAGATACATAAGGTACAGGACTCACACGTCTCACTCTGCAGTCATGTTTCTAGCTACTTTTGCATTCTGCAAAACATGGGTTTACATGATTTTTGGAAACCAAGTGTACAAAACAGAGAAGCTCTTCTCCATTTGAAGAATGACTTTCCTAAGTCGCCTACAATCTGCCTTTTTATTCAAAAATAACAGAAGCTTACACSACTTGCAGGTGTTTTACACCACTTGCAGGTGTGCCGCATGCTCTAGGTGTGCCTGCTTGAGCAGGAAGGTTGGACTRGATGATCTCTAGAGGTCCCTTCCAACCTTGAAGATTCTGTGAAGATTCTGTGTTGCATCTGTAATGCAACAAAGCCTCATAACTTCATAGGGAGGATTCACAAGGATTCACAAGAAGAAAAGCTCTTAGGAAAAAAAAAAGTTCTCAATATTTCTGAAGAGGGAGCTGTTATTTGGAAAACATTATTACTCAAGGAAAAAGCTTCACTTGTGGGAATATGCCTTACATACACAGTCTTCAGGTAGGTCCGACGTACAAGTGCAGACAGGAATCCACCCAGGGATTCAGCCAGCATTCACATGAGCTTAATGGCTCAAAGGACATACTGTGGCTGCCAAACATGCCTTAAACCAAATCAGCAACAGAGTGAATCACATTCTTGACAATAATTTAAGAAGAGGAATGTTCCCTTCCCCCAAACCCCAATAGTCACTTTGGGAAAATGGCATCTTACTACAAGAGAAAATTAAAGAGTTATTCTTTTCATGAAGYGAGTAAATTAAAAATGCCTCTGCTTATTGGCAGGAAACAGGAAGGCAGAAATTGAAGAAAATTAAGAGGTGGTTCCTGGTACAACTGTGAGGTGGAGGAAAAGTTTCGGGAAGATGATGAAGATCGTTAACACTGCGACTCCTGAGTGTCTAAACCTGCTCCTCACACAGCTTAGCTAGCTGTGCTGGAACATGTTCTGTCTGTTCTCAGTTTAACCAAGCACACAGCATAGAAAGATCAGGTAGCCAAAACATGACCCAGTGCAGGAAGCTGTGGACTAGGAGCCAAAACACTTGCCTCCTCTTAGTGGCCCTGCCACGGCCTTCCTCAGCAATGACAGCAATTCCCATCATCTGTTTCTCTCAAAAAGTGTACTGGAAATGACTGTGGGTGTATGGCATATGTGCTACACTATTAATTAGCTACATGTGCTGAATTTCTGATCTGTACAAATTATCACCACAAAATTTCTGTTGTTGATAAAATTCACCACCAAATTTAGAAGGATGACAATTACAGAGTCCTTATCAACTCTAAGTTGAGATAGCCTAACTATATTCAGCGCTCTTCTATTGTGCCTAGCTCAGCACAGCTGAAAACACATAAGCCATTAAATCCACATCCACGTTGGCAGGTCACGGCCAGAAAGCTCTCCRAACCACTGCTAACACAGCCTACAAACTCAGCGCTGAGCCAAGAAACTCTGGTAATCTCCAAGTACAGATTTCAGCCCTTCTTCTTGATCACGCAGGCATCAGGGATCCTGGACCGGGATTCCTTTATCCCTTCACGTATGGTCTCACTCCTGCCCAACCGTTTCCTTGTACACAACAAATACTAGAAGTTTATGTTTGAAAATCCTTAGCTCTTCACTTCCCAGTCTTCAGGGATCTGGGCATCAATGAACACAACCAGCTGGGAGGAAGCGTGAAGAAGGAGCTAACTTTGTTAACTGTTCTAAATAAGAAAATAGAAAAAGTCAGAAAATAGCATGCTGTGAAGTGCAGACTGCAATTACAGGGAAGTTATTCTCCGAAAACAAATGACTTAGTCACCATAATCAGCGAGCAAGCCACACATCCCAACTACGCAAAAATCAGCATCAGTAAAGTGTTTTCTGTCAAAAGATGATATCATGCTCCGTAGTAGTGGGTTTGGATTTACATCAAGAGCTGGGAAGAAGCRCACACACAGCAACAAAAACAGATTCAAAGGTTACTCTAGGAAACCTTTTTTTTCAGAGCTGTTGAGTAAATGTGCCTTTTTAAACTCACTGTATTTGCTGTGAAGACAAATTTTAATCAACTTGTGCTGATTGTTAGTTTTGGTATTTAATATACAAAATAGATATAAAGGAAAAGTTCAGCTTCAAGTTTAAAGAAAAAACCAAAAACCTTTACGACCCACTCATGGGCTTACATTTAAAGATAAATTGGCAAAATTTTTAGACTTGCTGGATAATTTTTAAATCTGAGGCAGTCAGTAATTCTGAAGTATTTTTCTTCCATAAGGAGAGGTATTTCATTCCAAAAAGGCAGTCTGTGGAACTCAGCATGCTTCTAATCAGAGAAAAATCACTGCTTTGGTGTGATTTTTCTAGCAACTCCATATTTAATGTGTTTCTTTTTTTAACTGGTTATTTGACAAAGACTTGCTACCCACTAAATTGAAATTAAATTAGTGCTAGACAAAATTCCCCAACTAAGCTTCCCTGCATATAAAATTTTGCAATTTATATTTGACCTTATTTTTAAACTGCATTTGAAGAAATTTCTAGTTAGGAGTTCTCAGGAACTAGTTAGGAATTCTACTGATAATTTCTTAGGGCAACATTTAAACCCAGTGAACACACCTCTTGCTTGCTCTATTCCTGTCATATTCTAAACCACAGAATAAAAAGGATGACACTTGTTTCAAAATTTTCTGGTGAGTCTGACTACTTTTACAGAAATTACTTCAGGGAATTAAAGWTGGCCCTGGAGTGCTTCACATAGTTCCTTAGAACAAGAGGTCATATGTAGAAAAACAAATAAAATAAAACTTTCTGACCAAGTCACAGGTAAGAAAAAATCCTGACAGACAGCTTAGTGTTACTAATATGGATTGATTCTGCTCTGCAGCCTTCCTTTCTCCTACAAAAACTTCTGCAGAAAAGGAAGATGAAATCTGCAATGTACACTCTAATGGATTGAGGAAGTATCTGAGAAAGGCACTGAAGTACTTTATTTGGGAAGCGAGAATGTCAATAAAAATATCCCTCAAAGCCACAAACCCTATGACCAACAGAGGCAATAAAAATGCCAAAAATGTTCGATATATCAAGAAAAAAAATGAGTGCCTTTCTAAAATTAAAATGAATTTAAGTGCCAAACTAAAGGTTTAACAACTTAAGCAACTCCTAGAAAATGTAAGTGCATTACATCTTAAAGTAATCATACATGCAATCTGTTAAGTTGCCCAGTCTTATCAGTAAAGAATGACTTTCTGAAAGAAACTTAAAGAAACTTAAAGAAACGAAGAAAAAAAGCAAATCTGTATCTACTTTTAAACACAAAATTTAAAACACATGATTGATAATGATTCCCATCAGCAACAATACACTGTCAGTATATAATACTCTATTTCAGAAACATATGAACACTTAAAAAGAAGGCTGTCCCATTTACTTGAGAAAAAACATATATAACTTCAACCATACTGATGAAACCCTTCTACACTTTAAATCTCATTCACAGTGCAGTTTCACTCCTTGAAGTTCAGCTCAAGTTTTGCCCTGAGAAGAGTGAATCCGGATTGCAAAAAGTGTGTGTATCACACCATCTGCCTCTTATCTCATATATGAGGAAACCAATACCTCCTTACGTAGCAACAAATTCAGTCCCACAGAACTGTCTCAAATACTTCATACTCCAATGATTATGTGTAATTGTTTAGCCTCTTCCTGAAATAAAATCAGTAACTAAAACATTCCTCAACATATCCAGCATTAAAGTACCATTCAGATGATAGAAATAGAATCTTAATTCTTTTACTACTCTGTTTTCTACGAGTATTCGAGTATTTGAGTGTTCTCAAAAGAAAAGGACAGGACAGGAAGATCTGGTCTGGTTTAACAGGTGACCACAATACGAGGATTTAGGATGTAGGAAGGATTTAGGATGTAGGCTTTAGGATGTAGGAAGAGTTGCAAAGCAGAGATGGTCTGAAAAAAATCAGGTTATGGCACTGGCTACAGTTCAAGAGGATCCTGATGAGGGATGTCTGCTGAGGGCGGCAGGCAGGAGCTACCACTGGCCAGACACTACATGGAGAGACGTGACCAGGCTGGGCTTCATGGTAGATGAAGCCTTGCAAAGCAACAGACATGGAGCTTCTRGAGAGGGTCCAGAGAAGGGCAACCAGGAYGATTAAGGGAATGGAACATCTCTCGTATGAAGAGAGGCTGAGYGAGCTGGGCCTGTTTTCTCTGGAGAAGAGAAGGCTCAGAGGGGATATGATTAATATGTATAAGTTCAGGAAGGGAGAATGCAGGGAGGAAGGGGACAAGCTGTTCTCACTGGTGGCCAGCGATAGGACGAGGGGTAATGGCCACAAGCTGAAGCACAAGAAGTTCCGTCTCCAGGTGAGGAGCAACTTCTTTAMTGTTAGGGTGACAGAGCAGTGGAACAGGCTGCCCAGGGAGGTTGTGGAGTCTCCTACTCTGGAGGTCTTCAAAACCCGCCTGGATGCCACCCTGTGCCACATGCTGTAGGTGTGCCTGCTTGAGCAGGAAGGTTGGACTAGATGATCTGTAGAGGTCCCTTCCAACCTTAAATATTCTGTGAATTCTGTGAATCTGTGATATTCCTGCTTCCTGTGTCTGTATTCCAAAGACGCTTGGGAAACTGAAGGAGAAATCAGGGACTGAGTTGATGGTCTATTAACAGTTTGACAGAAACTGTCAACTCAGATAAACAAACATATTTTGCAATGTCAAGTACAAGACCRTCTCACTTCTGCCTTCTATAAAGTCAGACAGATAGAGACTTAATATGATTAATCACTTAGAGACCACGCAGTCCTCCAATGAAGTGCATTAACCAGCGTGGAAGATGAACATTAAAGGTGAAACCCTTTAAAACACTCCTACCATCTCCACATCCCAAATTTAGTGAAAGCTGTTCTAGCTCTATGACTCTCCTTCTCCAACTCCCAGCACCTGTAGAAAAAAGACTGAGAAAAAGACACAGAAAAGGTGAGCCAAATGGCTTTAAGAGCCACCATCTTAAAGCAAATAAATACTTTTTTTAAACAAAATGTTCTCTTCATTTTTCTCTCCTCAGTGAAAAAAGAGAAGGAAACATTTAAAGTCTAGAAGTTAAGACTAGGTTCTCATGATTTTCCTCTGCCCATATGAAAGGTTAAGCGCAGTCACCAAACTTGGAATTCCATCCGCAGTCACGAAGAGCCCTCTGGCACAGCTCCCAGAGCAGTAAAAAAAAATTACCATTTCAGTCTCTAAGCATGGAGCCTCAGCCATTAAAGCAAAACAAGTTCTACTGACAGCTGGTTTTCTTAGCATATTCACGTCTGCATATATATCAGAGAAAAGCCCTCCAGGACAACAGTGTTTATTAAAGGATTATTTCGGTGAAACCAGGGAACACAGCATTAACTGAGCAACAGTACTTCTACCCTTCTTTTTCTTTTTTTTTTTAAATGTGAACCAAGATAGAGCAATTTTTATTTTCTTTACCAAAAACACTGAAGACAAAAACATAAAATACATTTTTTTTTAAAGAACATTTCTAAGTTTTGTCAAGGCATTTCAAGTATTAGTACAGAAATTAGTGGTTCAGTTGATTTAGAGTCTGGTAACTTTAAAAAAAAAAAAAGCAAAACATGACAGATTTTTTTWAAAAAAACTTTCTTTCATACAGATATCTATAGAGCCTGTCCCCAAAGTCAATCATCAGCTGGGGAGAAACCTGTGACTGGCTGCTTATCCCTAGGTGGAAGGTGCAGCAGGACTAGCTGGAGACCCACGTTCATGGACACACTCAACCAACATCTTCTGCCATGGCAGGTGGTCAGTCTGAGGGGCTTCCCAGCTCACCGTTTCCGTGTGGAAACTAGCTTTTCTCATGGCAATCGCTTCTGTGCAAACTGCTTGTCACAAATATGGCATATGGCAAATAYGGCACAAATATGTCCAGTTCTGGGCTCCCCAGTACAAGAGGGATGTGGAGCTGCTGGAGAGAGTCCAGCGCAGGGCTACCAGGATGATCAGGGGCCTGGAACATCTGCCCTRTGAGCAAAGGCTGAGRGAGCTGGGCCTGTTCAGCCTGGAGAAGAGGAGGCTGAGGGGGAACCTGATCAGCGTGTATAAATACCTCAAGGGAGGCAGTGAGGAGGAGGGGGTGGCCTCTTTTCAGTGGTGGACAGTGATAGGACTAGAGGAAATGGCTTCAAACTGAAGCATCGGAAGTTCCAYAGGAACTTAAGGRWGCATTTCTTCACTGTGAGGGTGACAAAGCACTGGAACAGGCTGCCCAGAGAGGTTGTGGAGTCTCCTTCTCTGGAGATCTTTAAAACCCGCTTGGATGCAGCCCTGTGCCACGTGCTCTAGGTGACCCTGCATGAGCAGGGGGGTTGGACTCGATGACCTCTGAGGTCCCTTCCAACCTTCGGCATTCTATGATTCTATGATCATGTTTCATTTCGACTTGAACCCATTTTGACAATCGTTAAGACCATTAAGATGACCAAGCTGCTGGCACTGCATCTGTTTATTGATGCAATACAACAAAGAGCGTGAGGAATTTATAAAAAAATACAAAAGGAAAGTGTTTTATTAAACGGTCAGGTCCAAATTAAGGTAACATTAACTAGAATTTGCTGCCCCAAATATATTTTGGACAAACAACTTTTAGCAAAAGACATGTTCCAAATTAAAAAGTTTCAATAAAAAAAATCAAATCTTATAGAACGATGATTAATTTCAATGAGTTTTTTTTTCTTCTTCTTATATCAACATAAATGCCTTATATAAACTGTAATAACTGCACTTAACACTTGCAGCCAGACGTTACATCAGGGAAGTCACTGAAACGCTGACACTGACCTGAGTGAGGCAAAGCCTTCGCTGCTGCACTTCTGAATTCTTCCTTAACATGGGACTTCTTCAACCTCACTGTCTTTATCCCAACCTAGCAGGACTTTATCCCAAACTATTAAAAGCGTGTATTTCCTCGATTTTGTGAATTCCTTTTGGAGTCTATACCAAAATGCATAGAGCACTCAAAGTCCTACTGGYGTTAAGTCTACCATACACCTAAAAATAGACCAAATGTGCTTAACAACAACAACCCAAAGCAAAACCATGATATTCATATTGCGAGGGTTCAAATTCGCTGACTAGATCTGTGGGTAAGCAACATATTTTTAGAAAACGCAATGTGGGAACGTGTGTCTATATGGCAGAGCACAAAAGCAATGAACCTCTTGAGAAAGTTGGGGATAATTCATCTACACAAACAGATCTTTTACTTCTCTCCAAAGCTGAAACACTTGTATTTGAAAAAAAACTTTCATACTCATTTGCTCATTCTTCCTAAGGTGAAGAGAATTAATACTAACAGAATAATTGTGGAAATTTGATATTTTTTTCCTGTTTTATCATATACTGTGGAATGTGATGTGAGAAACTGTCAGTTATTACTTACTCCACCTTGAAATCTGCTGCATAGAAAATACACTGGTAATTTGCTTATATGGCTTTTGTAGATGCAATTACTGTTAGCAAAAGGAAAGAACTTTTACAGCAGAACACAATCCAAACGTAATGTGCCATGGCCTCATGCCTTTAAGCTAATCCTTAGGGCTTCATGAGGCTTTTTGTACTTTTGGCAAAAAATATAAAGAAGAATGCATTGTTGCTTCAGTTCCCAAACACTGGAAGTTAAAAATCTAGACTGTCAGACCCAGCTAAACAGAAGAGACATGTGGGGAACAAACAAGTGGCAAATAGCTCTTTGAAATTAAAACTCAGGCAAACAAGTATTAACAATCTAATTGCAAGTTTTCTAACACTCCATGATGAGTAGCCAGTACAATGAAGGAAGAATCATAGTTCAAATTAAGGAAACCTACACACACTGAAAAGAGGAGAATTATGTGATAAAACAAGAGAGGTTGATTAAAGCAACACTGAGGTAGGTTACTCTAAACAGTTAACAAAGGAAACCCAAATCATCACTGCTTGCTCAACTCTTGCTTTTGCTCCCTCTCTCAACCCTTAGGTACGTTACAGATTGCCGGTGTCTGTAACCCGTGATGAACACCATRCAAAGGACACACGAGGACAGAATCAGGTAGATCTATGCTTTCTGATTGCATTATCTTACTGTTGATACAGAGAGAGCATGAAAAGTTACGATATTGAACTTCAGGGTTTACTGGAATGATTTTAACATGACTATACGTGACAAAGCAATGAATGAGTTACGTCAGGAATCTCACATCACTTTGGGGTGTTGCCTCCACCTCATACATTTAAAGTCAGATATACTTTAGAGTAATGAAAGGAAATTTGCCATTTTTAGGAAAACAAAGAATGCTCTTCTATTGACACCATATTGGTCTCAAGCTGCTAATATTTTTTTAAAATGCTATTGGAAAGGGGAAATTACGTAATGTATTCATTAGCATATGGGCCACTTAGATATACCTGGAAGATCGGAAGTACAGTTAAGAATCAACACGTGACTAGAACTGAAAATACTATGGAAACTAGTGACAGTCCATTCCTATTTACTAGCAGCTGAGTAGAAGAATAATTTTCCCCTATGTACTATTTGCCTGTGTGTGTAACCTACATTTTCTTAAATAAACCTAACCTTTGTCTTATTTCTTTTTCTTTCTTAAATTGCATCTTTCAATTTATCCAGACCAATTTCGATAAAAATACCACAATATCGTGTCCTTTTACTCACACTAGGCATTACTACTGAGATACCATAAAGCTGTGGAAGTCAGCAGTTTTCTGTCTTTTCTTCTTTACCAAGAAGTGTTTTCACCAGTTCAAGGGAAGTCATTGTGGTATTGACCAGAAAAACAAAGCATCACTGAAATTAATGTTAGCTTAACTTGATTGCTGGATACTCAAAAAGTCTAATTCAGTTACTTTTTTTTGCAGTAATATAAGAAACAAATATTAAGCAGCAAAACATAATTGCCTCGTTTTTTTTAAGAATATCAAATAAATTTTTATAGCTCAACAGCCCAGATTTCCTCAGTATATATTCCAGAATTCTATTTGGGCAAATATTTCACCCTTTCCCACATAAAAACGACAACAACAACAAATCTCAATATTTCTCATTAAGAATGTTATGAATTCTAGAAGCTCTCTTTGAGATATTAAACATAGAAAGCTCCATAATTGGGTATGGTGCAATGTGATGCAAAAGGCAGCCTTACACTATAGCAACTTCCTACTTATCCCTACAGAAAAGTCACTTGAAATCTTGAAGCCACTGTGATAGCACATTGAAGTAACTATAAAACTAAAATACTGAAGGAGAGGAGGAGCACTGGGACATTCTTAATTCCAGAAATGGAAGAAGACAGATCTAATGAAAGCAGGCAGATTTCTCATCCTGACCCTTCCATTTTAGGAGTAAAAATTAGTTTATTAGCAAATCTGTTTGCCAAGTGTATAGTGCAAGGATATTAAAACAGAATACCGAGATTCTAGAAAAACTAAGTTACCAAAGCAGCAATTTCTAAAAACAGTTAATAAAGCCTCTTGGCTCTTGCAGCAACTTTCTATTCAAAAATGTCACTTACCTATACATATGTATAATATAACCTCTAAAAAGTGAAAAAAAAAAAGCCCCCACTTAAAGCACTTACATTAAATACTCCTATGGGTGCTGAGAAAGCATTCAGAATATAGGAAATATAGGAAATTCAGAATACAGGAAAAGACAGGGTGGTTTTCCTAGATCTGTATGCCAAAGAATATTAAATGTTTCCAATGACTTTTCTTCATTCATAAGTGACAGAGTCACAAACRCACATTGCAAGTAAGATTTTGAGTAACTGAAAGTAATATGACATTATCACTGACGTAATATTTCTTAGAAAATTGAAAAAAAAAGTTCAGAAAAGAAATAAAAAGAACAATCCAGAAAACAGAAGAAAACCCCACCACCAAACTACTACTTACTGTTCAATACGTGGGGAGAGAAATAGCTTAGGAAAAACTTGAGTAGCTTCTGCATCCTCAAAACTAACTGAAAGAAGTGCAACATCTTCTCCAGGATCTTCATTCACATCCTGTACACACACACACAAAAAAAAATTCATATATATAAAGTGGCAGATAACAAACTGAATTCTCCTTAGCTTACAAATAACTATCCACAGCCAAATACAGACAACTAACCATAATCAAATACCAATTCAAGAGACACTTGAGGGAGAGACTACAAAGTGTGACCATTTGAAAAGGGGTTGGAAATATATCCTTTCTTGCTTTATTAGTACTTAGAAGACATTATGAACTGCTCAATTTCCTTTAAAATATCAAAATAAAGCTGTTGCATCAGGAAGAGTACAGCCATTTATCTCTTCTTCCACTGGCAGAAAYACACTTTTAAGTAAAAGTATAGATATCATTATTAAGAATTTTAGATTTAACACAACAACTAAAACACCAAAGAACATTTTTGTTATAACACCACTCAATTACAAACTCAGTTTTCATATTTATATTTTTTCAAAACAGTATATGGCCCAAACTTTGGTGTACTTAATTCCTACTTCTGCTGGGAACAGAGAAGATCCTTGCAGTAGGAAATTTCTATCTGGAAGTCATTGTTCCTGAGCTTCCTGCATGTAAAATCCCTGCATGATTTTCATAAAAGAGTGCATAATATAAGTAGTACTGCAAAAAGAATCCACACTGCACAGTATGACAGGCAACCTCAGTACATTCACAGCTTGGGCCTTGTTTGTATCACAACCACCAGCTATAATTTTGGGATCAGGTAGAACAAATGGTTTCTGCTTATGACCTGATATCTCTCCGACTCATAAATCACATATAGCACAAACAACTGAACTTCTGCTACACGCAACCTCATTTCAGCTCTTGACCTCTAGTTAGAAAGTGATGAGTTAGCAGCACAGTGATTTTGTTTACGACAAGAAGCATGGTGCCACTTAAAGCTCACAAACACAAGCCTTCAATGCATCTCCGCATATGCACACAGCAACTTGCCAAGAGGCATTTGTTTTTATCCGTTTTGGAAAAATGTGAAAGGAAATAGATAACCCAGCAGATATGTACTCAAAGCAGGATCAACACAGTGCTATGTGCCCTGATGGGTTCTGTCACACACACAGCTGTGAGGAAGGAGCGTGCAAACCACTTACACATTGTTAGGAGATCCTGCCCAAGCCAAAAAGGAAAGAAAGATGAAAAAAAAGGCGACTGTTGAATGGTTTCAGGAAGACGATCTCGTGCCACTATAAGCTCTGGCAGGACTGAAATGGTTCATGTCCAAAGAAACTGGCTGCATATTAACTATTATGTGCAAAACACAAAAGCTTAGTGATAAGCTGTGGCGAAGAATGGGTCTTAAAAAAGCCTGATTGCCTTATGTGATAAACGAGATACAAACGAGATACAATGTGTTTTTAGCCGTTCTGATGGCTAAAATAAAGGTATTCACCTAGAAACACCTATAAAAGTCATGGACACACAGAGACTGCAAGTCAGGTTGTGGCTTTAAACATTCAAGCACTTGAGTTGTGAGACAACACCCCACGTGACCAGTGAGGACAAAAACGTTTTCCTGGTGAGGTATGATTTGCTTACGGATCAAATTATGYGACATGGTTGCCTATACTTTCAAGGGACAGAACCTCATGACCCATAATGTTACTTCCACTATCACGCTTCCAAGTGCATAGATTGCACTTAGAAGTTGCAAGTATGGAACTACACAAGTATGCTTCCAAGTTACAGATCACAAAGCCCTTTTTCAACACGCAAACGCACATCCAAGGAGTACGATCTTGACAACCTTCTCCCATTTTGTCTATTTTCCAGGTTAATAAGATTTTATAAATAAGGCACGGCTTTCACTCCTGAAGCCAAGTATGGCAATAACAGCCTTTTCCCCATTAATTTGCTAATTTTTCAAAAGTACTAAAACATTAAGCAATGTAAGTAATGCTAATGATTAAGAGATTTAGAGATTTTAACAGGCATTCCCCAAGTGATGACAAATACAGATAACACATTCACCATTTATATGTACTGTTCTTCCAAGGGCATATTTTTTTGCTTGTAAATTCTTTTTAAATAACTTCTTCTAGTAGAAAATAACAAAAAAGCATACATGCTATTTACAAGCTGCATGGCCCAACCAAATGTTTTTAATCTTACACTTAGTATTAATGCTTACGATGACGCAGTTTTTGTTCAGACGCAGTTTGCCATTGTGGTGTATAACCAGCTTCTAGAATACCACCCAAGTGCTCGATGATCAAAGAGATTGCATAAACATGTACAAATGACATGTGAAAAAGACTAGAACAACATCCAGGATCCCATACACTTCCATTACACTGTATGCCTGCACTCAGCAATGCAAAAAAACTCCAAAAATTCTCCAAAAAAGTCTGAGATTGCTAAATGACACCTTTGCACGCTAAGCTGCAATAAGCTGCTGCCAGCAATACAGACAATAACATGAGACACGTAACGTTTTTCTTATACAAAAATAACACACAATAGTTTAACTACTGCTGTCAGCACAGCACTGCGTTGCAAGCAGTTCATATAGCTACTGTTCAATGCAAGTGTGAGCAAAGAAACTGGCATTCTTCTACAGCCACTCGTTTTCAAATGGGTACAGAACCTCATTAAGGTTTTTAAAAGAAACACAGGGCCATGAATATGAATCCTATGACGTTTGTCAACCTGGTTGCTCAGCTGGCCACAGATATATGCGGATTTATGATTAAGTTCTTGTATATTGGGCACTGTACTGTATTTCTTTCAGAATGCACATTATTACTTTTATTCATGCAAGGATCTGCTTTGTAGAACTGTATTCAACCTTAGTATATCTGCTACAATGGTCGTTTACAAAACTAAATGGAAAACACATGACTTAGAGATAAACTGTGGAAAGTCTTGTATATTAATAGACGTTTCTGATGTTGTCTGTGCCAGTCACAATTTAACTCTTTCAGTGATATCTCAGTCAGCTCTACAAGTGTGTTCATGACTAGGCAACATGATGCACCTTTGTATTACTAGGCAATTACATTTTCCCAGGAGAGGTTGATATCCTTCTTTTGCCTCAAGAATCCAAAAGCAAAGATTTTATCTTCCTTATCATTCTAACAAGATAATATCTGGTATTTCCAATTTCCGTAGGTGTATTTTTCCCTCAAAAAAGAGATTAAATTAGATTAAAAAAAAAAAAAAATCAGAATCACCTTTATTTTTACTTTTTTCCCCAATATGCTTCAGAAAAAACACTGCTTCTTCAGTATTACTCTTCCACAAAATGAGTTTTCAAACTCAAATCACGATATATTTTTAACATTTAAGCTGTTATGATAAAAATTTTGAAATGTATTTAACACACAGCATACAAACTTATTAAAACATATAATTTTAAATTATATATGAAAAATAGCTGAGATACAAATTAAGAGTGGCTATTTAATGTAAACATTAATATCCAAGTTTGGAGTTGTTAAGTCCAAGCACAATTTTATACCCATAGAACATTTTCCACTCAAAGCTTTACAGAAGTATTATTAATGCTGAACTTCAGCAGAATGGACAATAGTACATCCTGGGCCACAGAAATTCTGAGGTTTAAAAATTGAATGTTTGTAGAAATATTTGAAAGCATTAGTTAATCTTGTGATAATGAATACCTATAGAATTCCCATAGAAGCCTCGTGATTGCTAGCAAAAGAAACCCCAGCACATTATAAAAGATCCAAATTAGAGTTTTCAGGATGTCTTTCTCTGATCTTACTATTGTACACTTACTTCTAAAAATCTTCTTTCATTTAATATAGTCAAACAAAGAAAAGACACAGAAAACAGTGTTCTGTTATAAGAATTGCAAGGTTTCTTCTCTGTTTATAGAGTATTTTGCACAGCACAGACTGATCTTTAACTAAGGCCTCCAAGCTGCTGTGGAACTGCAAAAGAATTAATGAAAGTGCAAAGTAGTGACAAATAAAGAAAATGAAACTAAACAAGATTTTCAACTCGTAGGTATTTTCTATTGCAGAGGCCGTTTAATCACAGCTTACAAAAATAAATAGCACATTCCACAAAAAATAACATTTTTTAAGCTTTCAATTTTTCATTCTACTTTGCCCTTCATATCCAGTCTATGCAGATGAATAGGTCATTAAATATGCATTTTAAAAACTCAGGAACAAAAGGCCATGTGAAAATACAAATATAGCACGGAATAGATGAAAGGGTAGCTGTAAGATATTAAGGAAATGTTTTTTTCCTCAGAAGCTCAAGACCCCAGGTATTACAAGGCTCAGGACAAAACTAAAAATCTTACTTCTAACTGTATCAATTGGCACTGTTTAAACAAACATTTTTGTTAGCTTTCATTCATGTTAAAATAAATTTACACTGAAAAACAAACTTCAATGTTTACTGCTGTTCCCTTTACAAAGTATTTCATTCTTTCATAAAGTTAGTATAGGCTGTGTATTAGAATTATCAAAAACACTTTAAGTACACCATCTAAAAGGCATTGTTTTCTCGTATCCTACCTACTGTAATTGAAAACTGGGAATTTACTGGAACTGACAATTTATTATGAGTCAGACGGTTGATAGTCAGTCCAACCAAAACATCTGCTCTGCTCAGTCACAACTGCTATAACCCATTTCCTTTTGTGTCTGGAGTCTAACCAAGTTGTACATTAGAGTTCCTTTTCCTTAAAGATGCAGATTCTGGAAAATCAGTTATCACCTTTTGTTAGTTAACAACAACAAAAAAATGTAACCTTTGCTTTGTATGGGCTTTCAAGTATAGGCATTTCCATATGTGGCACTAAGTTTGCTTCTCTTAACAGCAGCATGTGAAGTTTTAAGAGACTGCATGCTGTATTTGTAGCCATTTACCTAGTGGCCTGTTTCTCATGGCAGAGGGCACTTCTCCCAGTTAGGACCTACTTTGAACTGAGAAAAGTGAAAGATTTGAAAGGTGGGAGGCTTAAAACTGGAGGGAAAATGTGGAATGGAGTGGTATATAAATAGAGAACCTAGGGGTTAAGAGTCTAGTTTAGTGGAATTAAATGTGAATTAAGAATGGGAGGAAAAGAAACTTAGTTTGGTAGAAAAGGTAGGAAARAATGAGCAAGAAGAAGAAATCAGTATTGCTTGGGATAGTCAAGCAGTTTCTGGCCTGGGGACATGGTGAGAAAGGAAGCAAGGGAATAAGTGTTCTGGTAGGACTGGTAATTTGTGCTGTAAGCACAAACAGTAATTGATTTGGAGGGAATGGTGAGGTAAGGAAAGGGACACAAGCAAGTCAACATACTGAATGTCCCTTTGGGTACAAAAAGGCTGCAAAGAGTTAATCTTGTAGTTAGCTGGACAGAAAACCCTTAGAGCAGATTAGCTATCAAAAAGACCCCACAACTCTATGTTGAGGCAAGTCTTCTTCAGGAGGCTACTAATCCCAGCTTCAGGAGGCTCCTAGCCCCAATTTATCATTCCAGTCTTTCCTGGAGGTTTTTGACCTCTCAGTTCTGACAAATTCTGAATATCTTCCTGGTATGATTCTAACTGATTGAATGGAAGACATGAGCAGATGAGGAAGAGACAAGATTGCTTAAAATAGTATAAAGAAAAGCTAAACACCATTTCCAACTTGAGTGACGTAAGGGAAGTTGAGAAGAAGGTGGAAAGAGAAAGCAGAATAGAATTAAGAGCACAGAGGAGGGTGAAGGTGTTGATACCAACATTTGCCATGAACCTATGACAAGTCTTTAATAGATGCTTACTTGACAATGATATCTCTCAGCCTTASCAAGTTACTCGTTTTTACAAAAATTGAGTATGAAATTTTTATTTCAGGAACCTTCATCAACAGCAATCAAAAACAATTTATGTTAAGGTTAAACTTAACACACTGTCTGATATATACTTGTATTGGAACTGCATTTATTGACTAATCAGAAACTAGTAACAATTTCTGGTTTTGAAACTGAAATCCGAATTGCATTTTAGCAGGATAAACAGCTATATTTACTTTATTATTACCAATTGGCTACTTGCATCACCATAGTTAGCAAAGTTATCCTTTTCCCTTCAAGTAACAGTGTGCAATAATGTGCAAAACAACTACCAAATGAAGCGCAACTCTTACCCTATTGCAGAGTAGTTTCACTAGATAAACTGGAAAAAAGCAGTCACAGATTCTCCATCTCTCCTCTTTATGTGCGTGCGTATACATACACGCACGCACATAAAGAGATAGTATATATGTATTATATATATACACATACACACACACAAAGGGGGAGGATATATGTATGTCTGTATGTGTTTATATATATATATATATTTTTATACAGACACACACACACCACGTTTCTTAAAGAAAAATAACACAACATACTAGGGGAAAATAGACTAAGGAATGTGAAGTGGCAAAAGAGCCTGAGAAATAGGCTTCACTCTAGGGAGAATATGCAATTATTCCAGGAAATTCTTTCTTCTGTCTTCCAGGAAATCCACCAGGTCTGATCAAGGAGTGCAGATTCTTTAAATAGACCCTTTTATGAAAACAAAGGCAGTTACCTTGCATGCACTGCCCAAAGGATTGAAATATTSCAAGAACAGTCCTTCTCCCAAGGTAATATACTAAAACATCTGCCTGACTCAGACACACCAAGGAATATGTTTAAGCTCAGAGYAATTCCTATTGTAACATTTCTATGAAAATGGCAGTTTGGGAACAATTTTGCAGAAGCTAAATAGCTTACCTAGGGGACAGTATGATGAGTTTTATTCACCAAAACTACTGAGCAGTATATAAGAGCTCCAAGGATACCATTTGGCATCAATAACTGAGCATGAAAATAAACACATTTTTCTTTAAGTGTGAGCAACACTCCCATTATTTTTGCTGTTTTAGTTTTCATATAAATCTACTGTGCCACTCAAGACAAGAAGTTGAGGTGTATGGTGCCTACAGGACTTTCTTTTTTATCTTCATGGCAGCTAATTACTATGTTCACAATAAGGGTCAGGTAAAGAACTCTATTTGGAAAAGCAAGAAAAAATAAAGCTTAAAAACAAAGAAGAAATTCCTCTCCATGAAAATATATGCTGGAATTCACAACTTTCAAAATTATTATCTTGCAAGTGGATAAAAGTTAAACTTGGCAGCTTCATAAGTTGTGGTGACACTTGCATCACAATTTTACTGCTTGCTTAGGTCAGAAAAATACCATCTCATTATGAAATAGATTCCTTTAAAGGTCAAAACCATGATTTTTAGATTTTAAGAGTCAATTTTGGAGTAAATAAAGTCTGGCATGTTTGTTTTTTTCTAAAACTAATATTAGGATAATGTGTAAATATAATTGATTTCAATTAAGGTAAATTTTTTCCCTACATTAATTCTATATATACAAGAAGTACAAAGTTTATCTTCAGGGAGGATTGTTCCATCATACTTTAAGTCACAGAACAACTGTATTTATTAATTTAATTACACTGCTGTAGGGATATTTTATGTTTAAGAGCCACATGTAAGGCTCTTGCTATCTTAAAGTTCAATTCACTCAACGTAACATAGGTACAAGTATATCAGAGAAAGCACTCTACCTGATCTAATATTAGACATCATATCCAGATTAACATTTAAATAGTTTAGAATTGCTGTATAATGAATTACACATAGTAAAAAAAATCTCTTTTCCCCCTCTTTCACATTCATGAGTGCTGCTGTTTCCTGATATGTCGCATTATCCAACTCTGAGGAGGGGAGCTTAACTTCCTCCCTCTATGCACCCTTGTCTCTAATTTATAGGCATACAACTAAGTCATATTAAAACACTACAGCTTTTCTAACACAAAAGTTTATCATGCTAGACSCCCTATTATTGTGAGGAAGTCTAGGGTCAGGAAAGAGATTCCAACACCATCATATCTTTCCTAAGACTTCAGGCAAGTCAGTCTCATGCCTCAGTCACCACTGGCTGCATAACATGGTCAGAGACTCCAAAATTCAGGTTTTACAGAAGTGACTCTGAGTCTAGCACGTCTGTGCTTTTAAAGGAGAGGGATATCTGTGGGCTCAGCCTAAACTATGTTGCCATATTTAGGCAACAACTTAACTCTTTAAAGTARGAGCACCATAAAAACAGTTCTCAAAAATGAATATTTTGTTCCTTCTACCAGAAAACATCACAGCAGTTAATTTACTGCCATCAGTGACACTTGTGGCAGAATAAAGGACACACAATGCAAACAAAAGTATGAGGATTTGTCTGAAAGTATAAAACACTGAAAATTTAAATGTTTCCGTATAAGAACACAATCTTGGACAAATGAAACTTTGTAATTTGGTTGTAAGCAATGGCTGACTTTTTGACAAAAAAGGATACAGGTAGCTTAATCACACTAAGTRCCTTAAAAATCAAAATTTGATTAGAAAGTTAAGAAAATCATAATCATAATAATAAATCAGGACTCCTTGGGAGAGGATAGGCACAAAAAGAAGAGGCACCATTATTTTGTTCATTTAGGCTTTAAGTGTATTAGTGAAACCCAAAATTGTTTAAGGAACAAAAACTWAATTCAGTCATAAGTATATACACAGGTACATGTGTATTTATATTGTGGATAGTACTCATCATACAGAGGACCAGTTTGCAATTTTATTTTTTACTACTTGCCAAGAAATTCGCTTGCTAACAATCAAAGTTGTCCTTTCTTGCTGCAAGATTCCCTTGCTTGCATCAAGGATGACATTTATTTCACAACCATCTCTGCACTGCTACCCACTTTTAGCACTTGGAATATTTCAAATTGTATTAGGAACCACAAATGTAGGTCATTGCTTACCTTTAGAGGACTCTCATGCTCACAGATTATGGGATACTTGAAAAATAACATAAAAAGCAAGTGCATTTACAATATTTATAAGTGTAAAAAACATAGTTCCAGTGCTCTTTGAAACAAGTAAATAGAAATAAAAAGGAAACACGGAAAACAACATATTTAGGTGACCTGTGTCAGGTCATCTACACATGATTTCCTCATAACTGTCCCAAAGCTATCAAGCTACTTCCTCAAAACCTAGTTATATATTTTTTTTWAATACAAAAGCCCTATGTTCTTAAATTTTCTTTATAGAAAAGGATTAAGATTTGGGGATATGCAACTCAGCAATCAAATCCTTCATCGGCATTTCACTTAMATTTGAATCCTTGAAGCCCACCGCTACAGATGGCTGGCCCATAATTTACTCAACACTTATATTCTTGCCCCAAATTACTAACTTTTCAGCTCTTTGGAAATACTAATGCCCTTGTGGAGGCCAAGAAGCAGTCATCTTATGTCATAATGGAAAATAAGGCTCGCTTATAAATGACTAAGCACTTAACCTGAGTATGAGCAAATCATTTTTTTTTGAAATAAAGTAACTTTTGAAATAAAGTAACTTTTATGCTGCACCAAAAATCCAAATCTCCAAGTACAGCCTTTCTTGGCTCAGACATTTATAGCTTACATACATAAACTGAAAGAATATAAAAAAATTAGTTTACAAAGCTTAAAATTGAGAGCAAATTCAGGAATAGTTAGCTTGACAGAATAGTGTAATGAATTTGTGGAAGTAATGATCTTAAGTACACAGCTGAGTCTTTGAATAACAGCAGGACATCGATGAGAAGATTTTTGTAAAATTCATGAAATAGCTCACCCATACAATTAATAAATCTTGCAAGAAATAAAAAAATAAAAGCTAAAATGTAGTGCACGGTAAACATATATGATAGTTATTTCTGTAAGCATGTTTTGGATGAAGGTAAGATATATTTCKTTTAAATCAGCCCCATTTTTCAATAAAATCTTTTTCTTCTCTTCACATACTCTTCTTACAGCCTCCTGGTTCAGTGAATATCACTCTGCAGAATCAGAAATTTTACAGATTACATGGGTCACAACAAGAATTCCAGTGCAATGCTATATTCTGAGATGTATATCTTCAATGAACCAGGAATTGCCAAGAAAATTTCACAGATGAAAAAGTGAATAATCAAAGTGTAAGATGAAAGCAAGCAAAATTGCATTTGTTTAGTGTTCTTTCTCCATTGCAGCTTAGTATTGCTGTCCTGTTTTAAAAACATATAATATTTTCTTTTACAGGAAAGTGCAAATAATAATAATATTAACTGTTCATAATTTTGTCAATTCCAGTTTACTGAGAATAATAAAAAAGTTTCTTATTAAAGTCCACAGCAGTTTTGATTCACACACTATCAATACTTCAACATTTTAATTATAATATTCATAGATCTTTTCAAGAGAATCCTATTATTTCTTTGTCTCAGTATTTCATTTATGTTTAAGAGATCTGAAAAAAAAAAAAAAAAAAAAAGAGGAGCTTGTCCCCCTTTCTCCTCTTCCACTTTGTACAAGAAATGAGCAAATTGGAGCACCCTGTCCTTGAGCCCTATGTGCAAACTTTCATCATTACAGCAAACAGACTAGGGTGCAGTGATGTGCACAAATGTTCATGTGCAGAAATGACACTAACAATATTTTATAAGAACTGGCTTCTATTAAAAAATGTTCTGATSCTTCCAGTAAGAGGAAAGAAAGTAGCTTTCTTCTCACATTTGTATGAAGGTGGACTCTGCTATAGACACCAAGCAAGATGCTGGAATAGTATATGTAAGCTCTCATAGTGAAAGATGATTAAAATGTTCCTCTTTCGAAGTTTGCACCTGTGCTAGTATGTAAATCAGATGTAAAATGTCAGAAAAGGTTCTCAGAGTTATTCCGCTTCACAAAGATCAGAAAGGTCACCTTCTATGTTCACAGGTTTTATACATCCGTACCCTTGCAGACAGATGGTAAAGGATCACACGCACACAGACAGTGAGCCTTAACATTCAGTGGGAGAGGGATGCCAATCAACCGGCAAACATATGAAGGTACCCTGTAGTTCTCACTTAAATATCCCCTGCAGTTGAAATGATCTGACCTTTTTAACAGCCGGCTATATCCAGACAAAACTGGGAGGCAGAGGGYTTAGGGTAGCAAGGAGGGGAACACTTCAGTTCAGAATCAGCAAGAATAAAAAGAAGGCTCTGAAAACATCCAGACATATCGATTTTTCTCCTTTGATGCAGAATAAACAACTATAAAGAAAACTGGTTAAGCTGATGGGTGTGGACAGATTTTTATACATAAACTTAACTAGAAATTCATCCTTAGGTTGTAACATTCCCTTTTCCTCTGAAATTTGAGTTAAAGGATTAAATCATCTCGTTTCTAGCTGGAAGAATAGCAGACAGGAGGAAAAAAAACAAAAGACAACATACAAATAAACAAACTCCTTCATGTTATGACCAAGTAAAAAAAAAAAATCACTATAAATCACTGCTGGGATASAATATTTTCTTAATTCTTCACAAAAAGGTGATGAATACATACATTAGSTATGGACAAAAGTCATAGCTCAGCGTCTTAAATGAATCTATCAGTGGAGAAGCACATCCGTCTTCAGAAAGGTAGAGTCTGAGCAAACAATCACACCATAGACCAGCAATATATAATTTCAGCAAAGCACTCTCACGGTACTGCCTATACCATTGCATCCGCATCCCAATTGCAGGTATTTGGGGGCATTTTAACACAATTCTGATTGCTGCCTCACTCATGGAACAATCCTCAATACTCTTGTGTAAGTTGCTCGATAAGGAAGGATAATTTGCAAGTAAGCAGTCTGATGGTTAGAAATGCTGAAGAGAACAAGACAGAGGAAAGCACTATGGCCCTGAAGAAATCCTCCTTCTTTCAACTGATTAACCTGGATCCATTTGTGTTTTCCATAGACAGGGAATACTCCTACGGATCAAAGATGAGGATGGAGTAATGTGTTCAAAGAACAATGTGGTTGGGATAGAAGAAAGCCATGACTTTCAAAGGAATTGTGTTATGTTAACTGAAAGAAATGAGAAGCACCAGGTGCTGTGCAACTGATTATTTAAGAGCACTTCTAGAGACTTTCCTGCCTCATTTCATGACCACAATCACTATCATCTAGAAGGAGAGGCTCTGATGATCCTGAAAATCATCAACAGCAAGCTCGGGGACTCATAGCAATGGTGGTACTCAACTTGAGTGGTACTTAATTTTAAGACAGAGTTTGCTCCCATCTCTCTGTTGCTCTTCAACTTCCATTTGAGTGGCCAGGATGATGCTCTTGGAAAGCAAACAAGATCTCTGGAAAATATATGATAAGACAGTAACTCTTTTCCTTAAGGATRCTGTTAAGAATTGCTGTTAAGAATTGCTGCTAAAGTTAATGCTGAGTAGCATGATAAACATCTGTCACTGTTTATATTGCTGCAGTCAGAGCCTAAAACACACAGTGTCCACTTCAGAGGCAGTTTCAATRACTTGCAATGACTTGAAGTGGTGATTGTTACAATCAGATTTCCAGACAAAAGATCAATTCCTTCATTATGATGGTTAGCTGATTATTGACTTAAACTTCTATTTAGTGGCTTTCTTTTCTTCTTTGAAAAAGTGAATTTAAAAACTTAAGGACTAAATTCTTTGCAGAAATATCTTAGCTGTTTAAATTTATGGATATCTAAGAGCAATTTGCTGGATAATTTCATTGCTTTAAATTCTGCTGTTTTAAACAGTGTTTCAAATGAACTTAGTCCTTAGCTTGTAAGGTATAAATACATCTACAGTGGGATCCACAATAATATTTTACAAAAAAAAGCAATTWTATATATATATATATAAAAGGTTATTTAAAATGCATATTTGGAAACCACTAAAATCAAATTGTGTAAGAAAAACATAATGGCTTGACAAAAAAAGAAAAGCTATTACTATTGACACATCACTTAAAAACAGATTTAAAAAATGTGTTTACCAAGTAACAATATTTAAACTGYTATGTACATTAGCACAACGCAAAGTATCATTTAGATATACCCATGGCATTTGCAGGTATGTGTATACATATGCAGGTATTCAYGTATTCAGGTTTTTTAAAACTTAAATTTTTGTTACTAGATTAGCAAAAGAAGTAATCAAATAAAAGAGAGGAGCCAATCTTTCTGTATTCTCCTTGYTTACTTGGTTCATTCGAGATTCACACTACAGTCTCCCCAGGAAAGATGATGAGCTTTCAGCCCTGGTAAACATGCTATAAATAAGAACTTCCATTAGCTTTGAAACTCATACTTTTTCCCCTCCTCTCTATATAGCATACTTTATTGGTTCACAATAGAAGCCACTTGTCCCTCTATTAATACTTGGCAAAAGAGCAATATCCAGAAAGGCCTAGGTCAAAGCTTCACTCTTGATAGGCTCCTAAACTCTAGKGTAATATAGAATACAATAGAAATTGTAAAATATTTTTGGAAATAACCACTGCATCACAACATGCTTTTTAGCTCTTAGGCTTTCTGTGAGCCAGTAAATATGAGAACCGTTAGACTCTTCCAGTTTTTCAACAACTCTACTTTTCAAACTGCTTTTACTAATGACAATAGTTGTACTGAAATATATGTAATTTTTAACTTCTCCTCCCTGAAAAAATATGCACTTTTATCCTCTTCTACATTCAATTCATCATTATTCTAAATGAACTAAGGAAGTTACTTAAAAGCTTATTTCTATAGCATATCTGATCCACCTTTTATTGTATAAAAAGTTTCAGTTGCTTGCACCCCTTCAGCCTGAAACACAAGCTGATCTCTTAAATGTATTTGTATTGGTTTTCACTCAGACYAGTAGCACTGCTTTGCTGTAGTTTGTTTTAAGGCTACCCAATGTCTAAATAGATGCTAAGACAGTGGTTGCTTGCTTGTTTTTAATAAATATAAGCAGATATCTCTTTTCACTGGGACAAGTCAGAATCTATATATCTATTTATATCTGTTTTCTGTTTAATCACAGAGACTGTATTCCCACATTAATATTCTCTGCAGCTATTTTCACATCTATGAACTTGGCTTCCATGATGCTTTACATGAAAACTTTAATCTTCTCAAGATTACTATAATTATTAGTTGCACTATAATAACTGGTTTTGTGTCAACCATGTTTGATACTCTGTTGTAAAAAAAGGAGCAGTCTCCTCTATAAGCCTTTGCTATCTAACAGGCAGATGTTAAAGGGTATCCGGACTAAGGGTATCTAGAGACAAAACTAAAACATCACGATTTCTCCCCTTGTGTTTTTTTTTCATATTGGATGTAGCCACATACATGATCTATTGCCACACACAAAAGTTAAAGAATAGGTTGATAAATAACTAATGGATTATACATAGAATCATAGAATAGAATCATAGAATGCCGAAGGTTGGAAGGGACCTCAGAGGTCATCGAGTCCAACCCCCCTGCTCA
>NW_020455677.1:4531453-4533597 GCF_003342845.1 Nothoprocta perdicaria
AGCCTCCGGGCGTGGAGCTGACGCTCTCTCTGCATACATACAGATAACTCATCTCAAAGAATCATGGTACATAAGAAARGTCCAGTATAGATAATATCTATGCAATAACAGCCAATTTAGGATGAACAGACAAGTCTGTCTATGGAGCATAACAAAGCCCTGTCAAAGCAAGCACCTTCTGTGTGGCCAGACAATGGGAAAGTGTCATGTGAAGACATGACCAGATTAAGAAGCTCTTGAGAAAGGCCCCAAGAATACAGCCAGCTCTTGGAGGATGACGTTGTTAGAGCAAGCTTTACATCAGTYAGCTGATTAAACGCAAAAGCAGAGATTCTCCATCCTAAGACAACTTCACAAGTCACAAAGTGCCTTGGATATTTTCTTTCCGCATTGCTTAATTCCACTATGATAATACACATAGTAWACAGCTAAGGGTGTCTCCTTGTTCCTGTTTTTTTTTCTTCATGTGTCCTTTATCCTCTACATCACCTATGTATTAAAAATTCATCTTTCTCTAATGTTCTTCATGACACACATCTGCTAGACAAGAGAATTTCTGATTTTCTCTTTTTCTTGACTGTGTCCAAGATATATCCACGTTATCCATGTCACCATGCCACTGTCTGGCAGTGACAGTCAAGCAAAGTTTCCAGCTATTTCAGTGGAGGTGCTATTTTAGGTGTCTCTTCCCATAACTTATTTTTCTAAGACTATATCTTTTTTCAGATTTAGTTGGACAATTTATTAAAAATTATTTGGGAAGAGAGCATAAGAGGCACAMGTGGAAAATGTATTCACTTGTACTTTAAGTTCTTAGGACACCATGCAATAACCAAAATTAAGTGAACAATATGGTTTATCTGAAATTCTGAAATACAGTAAGGAAAATCTTGCCATAAAAATTTATGCTGTGGGAATGTGTTCAGTGGATCTGTCATGATTACTCCATCCCTTCTAGATGCTGTTCTTTTTAACAGAAAAGTCGCTCTTGAGAAGGAAAGATGAAAGCCTACATGTCATTGCACATGCAGATAGATGGCTGAGATGACTCTGAAAGGCATTCACAGCAACTCTACGATAAGCTGTACTTCTGTACGTTTAGAAAGCAGAGATTCAAGAAGTGAAATGACTGTCATTTGTATAGTTCTGCAGAAAAAAAAACCCCATCCTTTCAGCTTCTGAGATATAGTGGCAATGCTTTAAGACAAAACACTTGCTTAAGAAGATTCAAATAGGAATATTGAAATAAAATAAGAAGATTCAAAACAGAATCAGAGACGACTGAAATGTAAGAGCTTAAAGTCTGCAAACACTGCAGCTGTAATGTGGGGGAAAGAATTTATGTTGTTRTTCTTTAATTTTAATTAATTCTGGAAGAAAACAACCCCACCACCTCGAGCCTTTTAAAGGCAATCCTTGAACAAGCTGAATATTATTTGTGGAAGAAAACTAACACTATTGAACACTATCTTTTATGCGCTGTGTGCAACCAAACAGTTCCTTAGAAAACTTGCTGCCAGGCTGTAGCAAATATGCAATTAAATTAATTTCAAATTTGTTTTGGTTCAAATAAAACAGTCTGGTGCAAAGGTCCTTAACCTGAAAAATAAAACGCCTTAGTTCTGGAAAACATTTCAGTTCTACTGTGCTTCCATGAAGACTCAAACAAAAATTTGTTTCTAGGTGCAGTCTATGAATTTCACAGGAAAAAAAAAATGATCATTTTCTTCTGTATTTTCATTCAAAAAAAATCATATATATTGAAAATGGATAATGGCAGGAGAGCTACCACAACTTGCTTTTGTAACAAAGGARGTAAATGACACACAGCAGAGGCTACTGAGAAAGGCTCTTATAYGTATTCTTTGGAATACTCTGTGAGGCTCCCAATTAACTTCAAACAAATGACTATTTATTCCTAGAGAAATATGTACATTCCCAGTGACGAAAACACTGTTCTTTCATCTTACATAATAAAATTATTACTGCTGCAAAGGCCAGAGTGAGAAATCTTTATTGGCTGATTTCTTTTTTTTTTTTTTTTTTTTTTTTTACATTAGTGGATTGAAGACCATGGATCCACAGCATTCCTACACCAGCTCTCTGGCTAATATGTCCACAAAACCAAGGTGGGTTTATTCTTC
>NW_020455677.1:4533637-4593478 GCF_003342845.1 Nothoprocta perdicaria
AATGGAATCAAAAACTTGATTTTTTAAACAGGTGTTGTCATCAATTTAGTTGCTTTATCAGAAACAATCTTAAAGTTACAGCTACCTAGTATGGGTCTACTAGATTAGACTTTGACTAATTTTTTATAATCCTTAGGCAGTTTGTAAATAAATCTTTGCACTAATTCCTATTTGAAGAAATCTGATTTAACTAAAGAAACGTAGAATGTTACAATTTCCATCTGAAGGATTAAGATGTGACATCATCCTGACTAAAGGAAAGTTTAGCAGGTATTTGCTGACCTTGGCAAAACCCTTCGCTGGTGAATGTTACTATAAAAGTAGCGGGCAAGTATAAAACATTTTCATTTCACTGAAGTAACCCCAAGGACACTTTATATATTTTGAAGCACTGATTATTTTTGTCTGACAAAGAACATCAATATTCGCTTAGTATTCTTTTTAACTAGAACACTTAAAACATCTTTCCTATTTCAGTACCTGGAAACCTAATGATTATGTGATCTGAAAATACCCAGCCATAACACTGAGAAACTTAAGTTATCCTCAGTAATTAACTAGGAAAAAAAGCATTCAGGAAAGAYGGAAGAAATTTCTGGCAGCACTGTCAAGAACAAGGTAGTCACGAGTAAGATTTAGCTAACTTGGTACCTAGAGCACTGCTTTGTGTTGAAAACGGCTGCACTTGATTTTAGTTCTGAGTCTGCAATAGGAAAACCAAAGTGGTCTCATAYAACATTCCAAGAAATGCCAAGGACACTGCAGGGAAGACTGCACAAGTGAACAAGGCAGCAAGAACTCTTCTTTCCAATACAACTTCTGAAAGCCTAGAAGTCTTATTTGTTTTGTTTTCCATTCACACAACAAAACACATTTCACACAGGAAAGTCTTGCTCCTTTTGACATAGCAAGGACCTGGTAGCTTCCAGTCTCAGGCAAAGCAGGCAAGAAGAGGAAAGCTACTGCTTCAGAGGAGCAAGAAACACTGGGGCACTAATCAGTCAGACCTCTGGTGCTAAGGTTTGAGTGCTGAAGACAGCGAGTGTTGCAGAGCAAGTTGGGTAGGGCAAAAGGAATCACGATATATTTTGTAATCTTGATGGAACCGACTCTGGAGCTATCAGAAACCTAGGTCCTGGTGACTGGCAGCTCAGCACAGACAATTCTGGTGTGTTTGTGCCTTGGTAGTTTGTATCATAATAAAATTTCCTAATTAAGTTTCTTTGGAGAAGTTTGGATTAATTTTAAATAAGCCTTTTAAGTAAGAGGCCCAAAAACACTTACAGTGTATATGTCATGCAACATGTTCATGATTTTAAATTCACACATATAAATGTTGTAAATTGTTGAAAGCTGCTTAAGCAATATATAAAATCAGATTCGAACAGTATTTTAAAAGTATTCAACATATAAAATCTTGATAATACAAAAATTTTAGGCCTTTTCAATATGGCTGAAATTATTAAAATCTCTCATTTCCTCCTTGCTTTCAACATTAGTGTATTTAAGGATGTTCGTCAAGACTTAGAAGCATCTACTGAATGACAGCTCCTTAAATTGTGTAAAGTTCAACCATGATAAACAAAGACTCAAAGGGACAAAGATTAGCACATAGAACAGCCTGTACTCACCTATTAATGAATACTGCACTCAATTTAGGTCAACAGACACAACAGCATTAGTCAATAAAATAATTACTGTATTTGATACTCCAGAGCTTAGAACTTCAGACTACTAGAAGTGACTTCTGCTCTGTCACCATACAATGCTAGCAAGACTTAATAAACAAGCTTCCAAATTTTAAATTTTGAAATTAATATATTTTATCAGTTATGAGAAAGCTGTGGGGCAGGAAAAACATAGAACCTATTTACCTTAATTCTTTTAATCAGAAGCAATTGCTTCACAAAAAAAAAAAAAAAANAAAAAAAAAAAAAAAAAAAAAACAGGGCAAAACTTCAAGTCGCAGGGGCATTTCCAGTATCAGACAGATTTTACTGACAGCATAAAAATCTTTTAATAGAGGAAAAAAAAAAGTTCCCGTGATGAGCCAGATTTTAGACTGATGCTTTTATAGAAGTAATAAAACCCTGAGAATAGGATTCATAATATTGACGGAGAGGTATTGAGGCAAACTAAAAACTATTAATGGTGCAAAATACACCACTTCAAATGCTTTTACCTGTCTGAACCAGTTTTGCTGCTTTGACACACCCTCACTTTTTGTATATATTTATCCCTCTGAAGCAAAGAACAAGCATATAACACAAAGCAGCCTTTTTATATAATACCATATAATTACCTTGCGTATTTCAGATGTTTCAAAAAATCTGTGTTTATGAAAATAGTTCTCCGATCACGTTCCTGTTAACTTCAATGAGACAGCAGAATACATCTCATGGAATTAAGAACTCTGTTAATCTCTCAATTGACCAAAATTCCATGAACTGACCCATCAGAACAGTTTCAATATAAAAGTATCAAAAATATATATTTTTTAAAATTTGTATGCAAYGGCTTTCATAACAGGATTCATAATGCTGATTGCCTTGACCATTTTTCAGGTCTATAAGTTTCTTCTTTTTTTAACTAACATATACATATGGAAAAGAATGTACTATATCTAGTCCTTTTCTCCCAATGTGAAGTATAATGAAATTTACCTTGCAAAATAGAGAAGAAAATCCACGAACTGTAATGTACACACTGGGCCTTCAAATAAACAATCCATTTAAAACTGGAAATCAGCTACTGCTCACCATAGATGAAGATGGCAGGATATGCTTATTTCCAAATAAAGGTGACCTGATTCTCATTATTTAATAAAACAAATGCAAATCTCTGATTAAGTGCATGAATATTTTCAGAATTGTTTAAGAAAAAATAAGGTAGACTCTGTATAGCTATATCATCATTCCAAAGAAAGACCTGATGATATAAATTTTATACTGTACATTTCTCTATATATTGTTTTATAGAAATTCTTTATTTATTGATTCAAGTCTACATTTAAAATTCATATTTATAACAATGCATATCCCTTTCTACAGCTAAAAAAAAATCTTACACTTATTCCTCCAGTACTTTTCAGAAAACAAAAAATGATCATAACAATCTCTTTCCTGAATCCTTTTACAGTTCTTAAATTTAAGCGCCTAATACACACATGTATTTCTTGAAAAGAAACCTAGCTGTCCTGTTAGCATATGCCTCAAAATGACTGGAATGGTCGTAAAACCAATAATTTACAATATAGAAAGAAATTTAAGAGTGTAATAAATAAATAAAGCATTGCAATAGAACTAAATTGTATATAATTCAAAAGTTTTACTTTTTTGAGTCTTTAGAACTGTGTGTTTCATTTTTTATATGAAAGCCAGGGAGGCTATGTGACTTACCTGCAGGCATCACATTGAATCTCTTTAAGGATTTCTGTAGAACTTCAAATAGAACTAAGTTCTGTCAGTTGGGTCTTCATACTGAGATATATTTTAACCAATTTGAGATATGGAAAAAGAGAACTCTGATRTTCATTCTTCAATAGTAAAAGATACTAATATGCCTTATTTATGTACAAATAAATGGGTTTATGTACAAAATCTTAGAAACATCCAAGCTTAACAGCACAAGTGTTACGCACTTGCACACAAGCTACTAACCTGAGTATCATCCATGGGAAAAAAAAAAAAAGGAACAGACCTTCCTCTTATTATGCTCAACACTTTGGATCACTAAAAGTAGGTTTGAAAGCAAGAGGAGCTACATTAATACTAATAAGCTAAAAAAGAAAATATACTCTTAAAAATGGAGATCTCACTAAAGAACTTGAAAGCAGATATTCATTTTGAACCCAAATATATCATGTTCACAATTTTAAGTAATATCAATGCACAGAATTTCTCACCATTCGTAAAGGGAATTCAAACTACATGGAAGGGTTGTAAATAAAAATTTTGTTAACAATTACATCTGTATACCATCAGGACTCTGGAAACCTCTCCATATGCAGATTGCAGGAAGCGCACAATTCTATGTTTTATTTCATGCTTTTTTTAATTTTACAGATAAGGTTCTGCTCACTTGCAATTGCTATTGGTCTGTAAGTATGTGGGACAAAAATATCAGGCCTAGCACCCAGAGACACATTTACATAAATAGATTAAAAAAAGAAAAGTAGATTTCTAAAAATTAACTTTTTAGCATGCTTTCACAGTTAGTCAAATTTAAATTTTGTATGTATTATTAATCTTCAGCTAACACATTTATTAGCAAACATATGTAGTTCATATTATTGCTTCCCCTGCCAACAAAATATTTTTCAGGCACACTATTCCTTCATGTACTGTTTAGAAGGAAATAGTTCTCTGCAATAAAAATTCTTCCTGCATTCTATTTTTCATTCCTTCCAATTTATACAAAGCAAGAAAGCATAACACAAATTCTTTTATGGTTAAAAAGATCCTGACCAGGGTTCTTAATGTTCTTGGACAAGTGATGCCCACATTACCACAATGTTCCCTTGACTTAACACAGTTTGAAGATGAGGATGATGCCTTACATGCTCCAGGCTTAACAGATTTGTTAGGAAGACACATCCTGACAGATGTGCTTACCAGAATAAGGTCATTGATTAATCAGGAAAGGAGTCTAGTAGAATCATGGAATTAATGTATTTGCAGATAGTTACTTAATAGAACACTGTCAAGGTATTTTTGCCAGTTTTTAATCAATGCTGATTAAGAAAGGAATATTTAAATGCTTTGCTGTATATTTATCCAGTTTTAAGAATATTAGCAGCTGGTTTGCAATTAATGGCTGCATAAAAAGCAAGCAAAGTCCCGAACAATTTGTTTATATAAAAATAACRTGAGCATTTTTAGATAACTTTGTTCTTTATGTAATAGTTTCACAATGATCTGAACCTGCAAAGTTTTGAGTCCATAGTGATCTGTACACAGCAAACAAGTCAAAAAGTGCAGGCTAGACTCTGAAAGTTTCAGACTCGTGTTTGCAAAATTTGGTTAAGTTCAAAAAATCTTTAAGCACAATAAGGTATGTTATTAAAGAATCCAAGGTAACAACATGAAGATAAACAGATGAAGATTTGTTACAGCTCTTCTTCTGTGACATAAATAGCATATCATTATGTTTTCTATAATTGCGTCTTGCTCGTCACYGCTTTCTCAAACCCCTTTAATCTGAAAGCACAGAGGTCTTTTTTTTTTTGCCCATAAATTCAGACTTTTTTTTTCCTGTCACATCCCAATACATTTTTTCCTTCCAAAATACGACCTGTAAATCTGCCTTAATATTTAAATCAGGTGAACTCTTTTGTTGCTGATTCTACTAATTCATGCATAGGGAAGAGAAACTCCCATTGCAATAACTGCGATGACTAACACAGGGGAAGGCCAACTTCCCCTACCACAACTGTTCGTGCACGGATCAGCTGGCTAAGGACTTGTTTTTGAATGCATAAACCCTCCCATGGGCATTCTTCAATTGACTGCTGTGTTAACAGAGACTTTGTTTAGAGAAATGAGTTTACAAACAAATTCAACCAATTTTCTCACTGCTGATCAAATATAGATACTCCACTTGAGCTGTCCTCCCTACAGAGAGAACTTGTTCTAAAACTTTGCACATGATCAAATCAAAGTTTTAAATAACAGCAAGGTTTTTCTTTATGATTTTTGCACATGTTCATGATTTTTCCCCTTTTAATTTAGTTTCCTAAGAAAAGGAGATTAACGCCGTCAAAGCTGCAGAGTCCTGCCCTGCCCCTCTCCCTTCATCAACCTCTTTTTAGTCTCAAGAAGGACTAAAGTTCATAAAAGCTACATGAAGACTGGCAGCCAGGCAGAGGAGGGAGACAGCCCACTACCTCTCCAAAGAGTCTGACTTCTCAGTGGTAACTGGTTACACAGGACACATGGACCACAGGGACTCTGCAAGTTCAGGTGCACAGCTTCTCAGGAAACATGCGCCTTTGCAGTCAGAAGAATCTCTCCGGTAGTTTTGTCCCAACATTTCTTTTGTTGCAGGGGAGTTTAAAAGCATGCAGTTTTGAAGCTTCATGTTACTAACACCACACTCCTTTAGACATTCCAGACAAGAAGCATGAATTCTTGTCATTGATCTTGATTACAAGTACCCTGCCTGCTCTAAAGAAGCATTAAGTGTTATCCACTATCCATCCATTAACTTCCAAGWCTTGAAACAAAATCTCAATAATGGTTTTAGATTATAAATACAATAATCAATTTGCTTTTACAAGTTTTGGGTTGCCATTTTAAAATGAATACTTAATGCAACATAAACTGCTCTTCTGTTCACTAGCACTTATGCAGACTCAGGTAGTTGCATAGAACAAAGCCTAAACATTACTGCCATTTTAATAGCATTTTAAATATGCTGTCAAAACATGACATGCATAACACACAAAAAGGATATAGAAAGAACTGCAGTACTACCTATACAATAGGCATTCTATTTGAAAATAAAGCTGAAAAGGATGTAGAGATCCTGGTGTGAAGGATGATAGCAAAATAAAATTTTATCTTCATTTTAATTCTTCTCACCCAGAGAGGACTAGCAGGCAGCAAGTGATATTGCATGTACTCTGTTCCTTGCCCCATCATTTGTTTGCTTTTCAAACACTTATTTCATAAAAAGTCACAGCTTTCTATAATACAGAACACTCCTGTGCTGTGGGAAATTTGAAAGAAAGGTGTAGTAGAAGCACCATGGGAGATGTGTTCTGTTTCATCAATGCATTTACAAGATCCCAATCCAGAGAAATGGTACATACTCAAAAAGAATTCACTGCTGCCGAAGTCCGTGGCACCCGGAGCAATCTCATTCCTTCCAGAAACTGAAACCAAATTTTTTTATTGCTTAGCCTAAGAGCTGGAATTCTGATTTCTAGTCTTTTTACCTCCCATCAATATTATGCTGGTRTACTGGGACATTATTTGTACTCCAGCCAGTCCATCATGCAACCGAAAACTGACAACTAATTCACAGAGTACTTTTTGCTCAAATTCTGAAGCGTTGATAACCTGTGTTATCTAATTGCATACAATAAAGCAAGAGTGACCCTCTTTCCAGCTCCCTGCCACTCTCATGGACAAGCCATTGGCAATCACTTTCCCGTGTTCCAGTATGGGAAAAAAACGTTTCAGCAGGAAGACATTGAAATAAAGAAATAAAGTCAACAGGTACAATTTATCTTTCAGTCTCTCACTGAGATGGATGTTGAAAAAGGCAGTCTTTACTTTTCCAGTCTAGAAGTCTTCTAAAGAAGGAAAATACAGCCATGTGAATTATGTAAACTATCAAACACATTCTGAAGCAAAAGATACTATAGATATGCAAAGATTAGCTGAGAAATGGCATGTTATTGAACRGCATTTAATGGAGAAAACGATGTGCTTTCTGTTGGTAACATGGAGAAGACAAGCAGAAAATCCTAGACCATTATCTTTACCTTATGCTTCATGCTACCATAATCAYTGGTATTGTCAGCATCCACTACACTAAAATAAATGTGATGGATCATCAGCCAGTCACAGAATCCTTACTGCTCAGAGCAATTACTTCAATAGTAAGTGATGAATATTTTTGACTAAAACCATCAAAACTATGTAAAGAAATAAAGAAGTGAGTAGTATACTTCAATATGCCACACAGTTACTACAGTTAGTGTATATGTACTTAATGGAAAGAAGCTACCGGTGCAAATTACAGAAACCAAGAATGACTAAGAATCACATGGAATCAACCAGACACACAGACATATATCCATGTTCTCAAAAAAATACACATAACTTAACACCCAAAAGAAATCAAATGCTATAACACAAATGCACACACTTGTGTATGTGAAGTTGACTTTAAGAACTGAAAATGTGAGCTGCTGCAGGATTTAATCCCAGATCTGAAGACAGTGGGAAGGCAGCGACTAGCAGAAAAAAGGGTGTGGGCTAAGCAGCCAAATACACCTCTAAACATCTTACCGCCTTGCTATAAGTACTGTTTATATTTGCAAACGCAGATTTGCTGGGTAATGAATTTAATAGATTRTGCTATATTCATACTATATCCTGTACAGCTCCTTAAAGGCTTTTCTGTTAAAGAAGAAAATGTAACAGGGAACTAAACTTAAAAATATTCAAGATTAGACTGCTAYGTACTGTTTGTTTTACATAGTATGGGTGGACCACGGCAGATAAAACAAAAATCATCATTATGTAATAACCTGCAATTATTTTTATGGCTATTGAATTCCATTCTTCCTAGGCAATACATATAATGCAAATGTAAAGCAATAGTACAAATTACAAGCCCTAACAAGGCAATAAATGTGAACCTAGTCACGCAACATAATGTGCCTATGAATATTTCTACCAGATACAACAAAGCCTTTCAAACTTCATAAGCTGCTGTTCTTGTTTTTCCTTCAAATTTCTTAGAAAAATAATGAAAAAAAATATTTCTACTCATATCAAAATAGCAAGCTAGCAGTTCTATCACATTAGGGAAAAGTTCAAAGAAAGTGATGGATATGGAAAGATTTATTCTAAGAGTAGACATACCACTCCTTTCCTTCACTATTGCTTTATAAAAATAAAATGTTCAAATCTAACTGTCATTAGAAATACAGTTGATTGGAGACTATGATTCATATTAAGATCATAACCTATAAAAATCATCAGCTGTGCAGAATGAGTTGTTCCAGTTGACAGATCTTATTAAGAAAATCTGCCAATAAATTACAGAAAAAAGCTGATTTAAAATATTCCTGTTGGCTTTCAGCATATGGAGGTTAGATGCTCCCGACATTGACATATTTTACATCATTTTAGCAACTAGTCACTATAAACAAATCAAGCTGTTATGAAAAAGTTCATATTAACAGGATTTGATAAAACCTATGGGAACTGATCAGTTTCTAAAATTCAGATACAACATGTTCTATTTGTAAATTACATTTCTATAGGTTTTTGCTCACCTTGAATTGTGGACAATTCATATTAGAATAAATTCATTAAAGGATGACTAATGTTACTGTCATTTCTGTAAGCATTCCTGGAACTTCCTTGCCAAATGCTACTTGAAAACATAAGGGTACAATTTTTACCACTGAATTACAGCAGCAGCATTTTACACTCAACTCTCCAGTGTCAGAAATACTTCAGAAGCAGCAGAGTTTATTACAAAGTGCAAAGGACTTGATATAACTGTTATGCCAGAAAAACAAAACTGAATAATTAATAAAAATTAAGTAAAACTAAAATCTAGTATTATACTGGAGAACTACATTTACTAGGTTCAGTGAACAAACTCATGCATGGGATCCAGGGATTTTGATTTATTATTATAGATTAGCAAGTCTGTCCCCCCCCCMAAAAAAAACAACCCTATAATATGGTCCCTAAAACTAAGGGAGCTCATGGTTTGTCACTTATCACAGATAATCACCTAAAAAAAAAAGTCACTTTGTTGTTGTTAATTCAACATCTTTTTAAAATGTCTTACACATTTCATGCCATGCACAGTTCCTATTTCACTGCAATCATTACACAATTCCTTCTATTTTGGTGCTTTTGGCACCAGGATGGTACCCTGACATTAGCCAGAGTCTTGGTGAAACTGAGTAATTTTTCCTTAGCAACATCCTTGGTATCTTTTGATGAAAAATGCAGAGAGCAGAAGTTAAATGTAGATTTTGGGTTCGGACTCCACTGTACTATTTGTAGTGACAGGTATCAATGACATCTCTTCTTGATAAACGTCTGCTGCACACACAGGCTACCTTTATTTTCATGGTTTCTAGACTGTACAGCCTTAGCTACTATAAACTGTTTTGGATGTTACCAGCACGAACCTGCACAGACACATTTCTAATCTAAAATCTCTACTGCTCATTATAATTGTATGTTGTATAGCTTGCCTTTAAACTATTAACAGAACAAATCTAGGCAATGTTTGACATTTCAATGCTCTGCTTAAGTAATTTAACGCTAGTGCAGTAAATAATCTACAGCAGAGCATACTGTCATCTCCGACTAAAATTGTAAACAATTTGGTCAGAATGCTTACACAGGTCCCAAGAAAAGCAAATCATTTTAGAATGCTGTTCAGGAAGTTACCTTGGTGCCTCTGACACAATCTCGAGTAGTAAAAGATTTAAAATATACACATGTTTAAAGGATACTTGTGGAAAGCACAGTCAAAGTGTTCTGCATGATGCGACCTAAACATTACTTGTGCAAATCATATGAACTGCTTCCCTATCTGCAGAAGAAGTAAAAGGACAGTTGACTTCATAGTCATGACAAGCATTAGCTGTACAGGTTTATCACTCTAAACAACAGAAAAATTAAGGGATATATATAAATTTACGGGAACACAGGCAAATAATTTATCCTGCATAATGTTCTATGCTATTTTGAGAAGTAGCTGCTCACCGCAATGTAAAATAGCCTGCTATAAAAAAATGAAAAATAATTTTAAAAGGGCAGATTCTGGATTCTAATTCCTTCCTGCCAGTGACTTTGTGACCTTAAAGCACTATGGACCTGGTTTCAGTAAGTCAGCTAGCTGGTAAAGTAAAAGTTTCATTCAAGGATGTTCCTGTTTTAGTATTTTTATCAATTTAAAACAAGCTTTAAATACTGCCAAGCAGATCAAACTGTCAAATCGCAATAGCAAAGAAATAAACCCCGGAGGAGAAAACAAAACACAACTCTTTGACTCTGTATATTATACTTAACTTTTGTTTGTTGTCTGCTGTACTTGATTACTCAAACACACAAAAGTGTTACAATCTTTCAGAGTACCTGGAATTTGGTCTACTTTATAAACAAAAGTTGCACTGAAGTCTTTAACAAAGAGTTCTGAATGATGAAATCACACTAAGTTAACAAACAAATATGTTCTTATCTTTCAATTTGAACTTGAGGATAAGCCCTTCCTATTGACAGCCCTATACACAACTGTTTGGCCTCTGGCAGTGTGTCTAGACAATACCTCTTATTTGTTTCGGTTCCCAAAGATATGCTTTTAAATATAGCAGTCATCACAAAAGAAAGCTCTCCAGAAAAGCCTAATATACAAATAAAGGAAAAAAAAATCTACAAAACACATATTGTATGCTTTTTAATATTTCCTTTAAATTTGCATAATAATAAATTATTGGAAAATTGCTTTACTAGAGCTGGTGACATCACATTTACATGGGTTCATATGCTACCTACTTAGCAAGACAATACTACCAGTGTAGGAAATTAATAGATTAAATTTTGCACTTAAGACAGAGATGGTAAGCAGGCCACATCCTAACTCTCTTTTGGAGTCAAAACTCAAAATACACGAAAATAAAATTCCCAAATACCTCATATTCAACAGCATGACTGGCAACACCCTTTGAGGTACATTTACACAACAGTCTCACAGGGTAATACAGTTTGCAGACTACTGAGCTGGAGACACTTATGGAATTACCAGCATGGTAACACAAGTCCCTGCAGCTGACCAAAACTATAGAGATCAAACAAATTTGAATAAAGTACTTTACATGGCTAGCCCATCACCTTTACTATGACTGCGGCATGCATGTTACCTGTAGACAGAGATAAATATAAACTAAAGATTGAATTTCAAAATTTGTACGTACAGTGAACACTTCCATTTATAAAATACTGTGGCCAAATTGAAAATGTTGTAGTGAAAAGAATTTAAGTCCAAATGACTGTGGATAAGGAAAGCATAAAAGCAAGCAGATAACAATTTTGCTAAACTAAAGCCATGTTCATGTCAGTTAAGTAAACAAAAAAACCCAAAAATTTTGATGAAAGACTCAACAGTAGTGAACCTTGCAGTACAGATTGAACAATCCTGCAGTTGTTAAAACATCTTTTCATTGATGTCAAATATATTTGCATGAGAAAAAGCAAAAGTGGATATGAAGATCTACATTCAATTCAAATCCTCAGAAATAAAGTATAAATTTGTGAAGGAAAAAAAAATATGAAAGGGTGTTTTTTCCTAAATGTCATTTTTGGTGTAAACCAACAGTTCTCTTTGAACAGTTTGTTTGCTTGGGAAAAAAAAAAAAAAAAAAAAAAACACCCAAACACTTCTGCATTCAAATATGAACAAATATGCCAAGGAAAAAGACAAGAGATTTACAGACTGCAGTTACTCCCATGATAAGCTTCAAATGTTTTCATATAAATAATAATATCTGACATCTATTTGATAGAACTTACAAAATAGAAAGGGAAGCAATAGTGTATTTATTCTGTGATGTCCTTTTAACCATTCTTGATTTTCTTTGCATATTCAACAACTTTCCTTATAATGAACACTCATTTGAATTGAGTTTTAAAATACATCAAAGGACTTGAAAATAACCTAGTACGAGCCTTTCTGGTACCTAACAACCCAATTTAAGTTACATTTCTGAATTTTTATTCTCCACAAAGAGAGGAAAATATTCTCACTAAAGTTGAGAGGATAAGTTCTAATAAAACAGCAGTACATTCTCAAGAATTCCAAGGATTTTGTAATACTCCAGAAAATATTCACAGGATACTTCCTTAAACCCGAATATTATCTTATTATATGAAGCTTAACAGTCACACTTGTAGTGTAATTACCTATTGAAATCAAAGAAAACTCAGAAGAGCGATACAAATCACTGGGGGACTAAGAATGATTAATGAGAAAAGAATAATGGTCTTTAAATATTTCAACAGATTTTAATACTAATCGTACTAATTAAACCTAAGAAAAGAAATAAAATTCCATGGCTTGGAAGGTATAACACATGCTTGTACTTGGCAAATCATTTAAGAGAAGCTACTGTGCACGACAAAGCTGCCTCCAGATTAGAACATTCAAACACGGCATTCAGCTCTCCAGTTCAAACATTAARCTGTTTCTGCACTAGCAGCCTTCAATTACTGACTGTTCTTCTACCTTTCAGAATAACATATTCACATATTTCCTCCTACATCAATGGATTCCCTATCATGTGTCATAATTTAGTAGAAAGAATTGTAGACGGTGCAACYGGCAGACATGATAGAAAATAAATAGTCATTTTGTTACAAAATTCCAAGATTTCCATCAAAAGCCTCAGCCAAAAAAAAGGAGGGAGGAGGGGGAGAAGAAAAATATATAAAAATATATTCCTGGCTTAAGGGACAAAATTCTTATAGATTAATGACTKTGGAGCTCCAGCTCTACTTGAATTTACAGTGTTGCACTATGAGATGGTTTTCACACAGTTATAGCGTCAGAAGACAAGGAGTCAAAGGCAACAGGCTAGAATACTGATGCTGGCCATAGTGCTACCTGCACTCTCCATCACAGCCCAAACTCTTCTCATTCTCCTGCTGTCAACAAATACTGCCGGAAAAAAAAAAAAGCAAAGTTCTCCTCCTGTGTGTATTCATTCATTCAGATCAAACCCAGCCTCCTATCACAGACAGTTAACCTGCTAGTTCAGGTAGCAAAGTCTGCATCATCAGAAAGTATCTGCTGTTTTAAAAATGCAGGTAATCACATACAGAAAATATGCTAAGGATTRTTAAAGATGCTACAACATTAGAACTTTAGAAAGGTCAAAATAAAGGTAGACTGTGAAACGTGGATTCTGCTGTATTTTGTGCACGCTTYTTCCCACAGTCTACGCACGTGCAAGTACACCCATGTTTTCCTTGAGACTGCTGATTCATTCATGGCTCAGGGTGAACAACACTCTGGGAATCTGTCGAGTAGTACTAATGATTTATCCACAGTATAACAAATTTCCTTAGAGAGCATGGAAGTTCATTAGTGAATATGGGATAGGGAAGTACAATTAAAAAAAAAAAGTGTATGTTGTCATGCAGGAGGCAGTAAAATGTTACTCTTCAGAAATAAAGTAGAATCTGTTTATCACAGGATTCTTGTGTGATGACAACTACCTACATAAAACTTACACCACCTTCCAGTCTGAAAGTCATGTAATTTCCTCAGAGGCAGAAGAAAAGTGCAAGACACAGTCCTGTAATTGAAGCTATTGAGCACATGGTGTATGCACAACATGTCCAAGAAATTCTTGAGCAATTTGAAGTTGTTCCTGGAAAAAATGGCAACCTGGAGATCTGGCAGGAGTTGACAGCACTGTTCATGTTAGCTCTATTCGGCCTCTTTCCATCCCTACCCCACAAGACTTCTGAGAAGGAAGCCAGGAGTACTGCAATCCAGGTAAACTGCTGCTGCTTGTTGATTCTGACACCATCATTGCTAAAGAGCCCTTAGTTGCCCCTCTTACATGTGGCTGGAAACGGGACCATCAAACAAGGCCAGAACGCCCTGATGAAACACAAAACCTGGAACAAAGCAGCTATTATGAAAACAACATCAGACTGAAAATATTTAGAGGCTTTGGAGAAAGTTCTAAGGGRCAGGTCAATATTCAAATAGCTAGCAGGCTAAAGAAGGTGAGGAGACCGTAGGATACACAGCTCAGACTACAACCAAATAGTTCAGTTAGATAGCAATTGTGTATGCCTTTATTTTCATGGCCCTTAGCTCAATACATCTTATTTGAAGAAACTGTGCAGATTAATACTTGAAGTTGTAATATAACAACAGCTAAGAGTTAAAACACAAAGATAGAAAAAAAAGGTTATGGAATCTACATTGACATTTTCATTTCACTAAATTAGCTGCTAAGCACTAAATACCTATTTGTCTCCTTTTCAAATATTTAAGAAAAAACATCTGAGTAAGGAGCCAAGCGCGTTGTTTAGCAGTGGAAAGATGGATGGATATCRGCAACACTGGTTGACTCCAACCTTGACAGAAACAAGAATTCTAGCACTTTGTGCCATTAATGACTGTGAATGCAGATTTATCACAGGTTTCTCTGAATACAATAATATTGACCTTATGATGAGCTTCCATAACAACTGCTTGAAATTGTGACTGTCCATCTGCTGTGAAAAACATTATGTTACTGTCGCTATCCAGAAGATAAGTAGTCAGTCAAATTATTCCACTTTGGTAGTTTTTGTCACAGGTGTTTTTTTTAAGTAAGGAAGGGATTACACTTTTACAGCTTATACTAACACATGCACATAGTTTGTTTTTATAGTCTACAGTCCCACATTCTTTTAAAAACTATATTAAATATCTTGTCAAATTAGTGTTAATTGTAAACAATGAAGCAAAGTAATCATTGAAGCCCTTCAGTCCRTGTCATCACTAACTGCTTTCACTCCTTGTTAAGAAAGACTACTACATTTAGTTCTCCTATGAAGACTATTGCTACAATTTGACTGTTCATAGAAAGGAGGGAAGGAAGGTGAAGAGAACACTTACATAGCACAGAATTTCACAAATTCACATTAGAAGAGCTTATGTGAAAATATTCAAGCTTATTCCCTGTGAGAATGCCTTGGGTATGATCGAAGGTTGCTGCCTATCACMTATCTAAAAGCCCAGAATATCTGCATTGCATTAAATCTTCAACAATACAAACCTGCAAGGTCCTTCCGAATGATAGGTGTGTATTTAGCATCTATTAAAATRTCATGCAAGGCAACACATCATGTCACCTTTCCAAAACCTAATTCTATCACATTTAGATACTGTGGACTTTAAGTCTGTTAAAGAGGGTAAGATGGAAAGTCAAAATAGTTAAGAACATTTCAATAATTCATATTGCTCACAAATACTGTCAGTTTAGGCATTCATTTTACCTTGAGAAGGTATGTGGGAATATTGCTGAAATCTACAGGCAACTTCAAGAGGAAGCGAGCTGAGAATTCACCAGTCTGCAAAGAAAAGGTGAAACTAATGAGACCCAGTGTCTACAACGGAATCACAGATTGAATGTACCGGGCATAAAAAAAAAAATATGCAAGAGTTCATATCAAATGAAATGAAGGAGAATTAAAGCAACATTCATCAACAGTATTACTGAGTTTTTTTTTTTTTAACTACAATCTCACAGACATTATACGAGAACAGACAAAAAAATTATGCATGCATCAGTGCCACTAAGTGAACAGAAAAAAGTAGTCAAAGGGCAACAATGTGCAAGACAAAAATGGAACACTCTTTGTTAGGTCCTATAGATAGACACATCTTGTCTGTAGTCATTTCCGTTCAAAGCTCYGGCGGGATCTGCGGTTTAAAAGCCAAAATAAATAATAAAAAAAAGAACATATAAAATAGGGGAATCTTAACAAACAAACATATGTAGAGATAATATGTAAGAGGAGAAATTTCAGTTGAGTAAGGTAGGAATGAATAGGAAATATCTTTTGAAGTACAGAAAAAAAGACAGAACTAGATTTTTTATGCCGTATCTTCTCATAATTATGTGTCTCTTTACACYTAGTCAACTAAAAACTTGCCAAGTATCCCCTGTTCATAGCTGTTTATGCATGAAGTGTTTGCAAAGGAAATGAAAAGGATTTCCTTTCTGTTTCATGCACTTCCTCAAAACCAGACTTTGTCCACCTATTATGAAGCAATTGAGTTTGTTCTTTTTGAACAAATGTCTGCCTGATTTCCATCACTTTTTTTTACTTAGAACCTCCCTATTTTGTAATTCAATAAAGTAGCCATACACCAGCTAGACTTATCTTTTTCAATGACCAATATAAAAAGCATTAACATTAAAGTAGAAAAAAATAGGACCTTCTGAGATGAGCTAAAACACCCCTTTCAGTTTTAACATTGCCCTAAATTTGCGTACAGAAACTACTTAGTAACTTGACATACCAATTTTTAAAATACAGTATTTTAACATCCAGGGGAGACAAATTAAAGCTATGCAAATATTCAATACTCATTCTGCCACTGTAACGTATATTTATTGCTTTAATATTCACTGAACAGTTATCTGCAGCTAATTGTCATTTTAATATTTTAAATGTTTTGTGAAGCCAGGAAAGGCAAGAAAAATACTGTAAACAAGTGTACAACACACAAGCTTAAACAGCGCACAGGTATCTGTGGTATCTGTATTAAAATTCTCATTAAAATGGTGAATGTACCTAGTATACTAGGTATAAATAGAATYATCTCTATTACATATAAGTTTGCCACAGGCACAAGCTGTACCTTGTGGCAAGCAAAAGACCATAAAATAYCCAAAATAATGAAAATATCCTTCCTGTAAGATGCAGTAACAACACACTGAAGAGAAGCAGAGGATCTTGACAGCAGCAGTGAGCAGAGAGAGCCCTTTGAAATAACTTTTGTAAATATCTGCAGAGGGAGAGTGACTACTGCCTGCACCTCAAATTCAACCAAAAGCTGGAATTGCTGCTCAAACGCTTATAATCCACACAGACATCAGGAAGATGCCTTTAGCTTTGCTACCTCTAGTGGATGTTATCATTAGAGATCTGCATACCTATGGGGACAGCTTTTCAAAGGCAAAACAACTTCTCTAAAGGAATGCTGTCAGCATTCAGGCTSTTTTAGCACCTGCACCGATATTGAAAACGCAAGAAATCCACTGTCCTATGCATCCATAAAGCAAACTGTMAGCAAATGTGTTTGTATAAAGCCTGTAAGCAGGCTTGTCTCCCCTCTCAATTAGCTATGCTAATCCACAGATTGCTCTGAGCCCAGCAGAAGACAAAACATGAAGGTTGTCACCAGTGACATAACTATCAGACCACATCTCCATGATGAATGTGGAGATGTGGTGATGCCAGACAACACYGTTTGCAACACATATGGATTCAGAAAAGAGCCGTCTGACCCAAATGCTGAAGGAACCAACACGCAGCTGCACCAGCCTCACTGGGAAAGTATCTGAGGTCAAAGGGAGGCTGTAGAGTGGGAASAGGTTTTCTATATGACCTGGTTAGATGCTGGACAGCTGAGGAACACTAGTCATCATGTGGCATCAAAAAACAAAACAAAACAAAAAACCACATGCCTCTACAGAACTAGATACTTTCATTTACTTTATGCCTAAATTAAAAAATGTTTAACCCATGTTAACTAACTAAGAACATACAGGGTAAAATGCTGTGTTAGGCAGATGCAGCACAGGTAATACCAATGCCAACCTGTTCCTTGGTCTATGCATTAGCAGTGAACTGGAGATAACTTATTCCAGTTCCAGTTACTAAACAAGAAAAAACAAGACCGTGAATATAATCAAGATCCTGATAATGGTACCTTACCAGTTATATCATTTCCCAGAGAGCTTGTGTGTTTTTAATGCTGTGATCTATTTCTTCAGTTGCTAGTTTGCTCAGAAGTGCCCTTGCAATTTGTCCCTGACAAGCACAAAACGGATGCAAAGCAACTGCACATAGAAACACTAAAAACAAAAATCAAGCACATAAAGTCAGGGCCAAAACCCTTCCTGATGACACTAATATTGGGGCTAAATACCAACTTGCTGATGTTGTGGTACACACATATGTGGAGAAATCACTGACTTTTTGTGTGCTCAACACCAAGATTGCCATGATGACAGTCACAGCACTCAGCTTTTACTCAGACAGAAATGGGTAGTATGTGCAGTGCTGTTTCTTTGGACTTGTCTCCCAGACAAGTTGTCTTAACAAGATTTGCGAAAAAAATCCACATTTTTGGTAAAATACCAAGCCTCAGGAACTGTGGATGGCCACTGAACAGATGAAAGGCCTCTGAACCAAACAACAATTTCTCAGATGTGGATATAAACAGAGACTTGCAGCCTAGATCTTTTACGTCATTTTCATCGAGATTGTCTTGCAATGTGTTACTCCTAAACATTTGCTGAACTTGTAGGGAACAAGTCCCTGTCCATGGTGCTCAACTATCCAGAAGCCAAAGTCAGATGGAGGTCATGGCCACAGTCACGGACAGCTCTAATTTGGGAAGTTAATGGGCATCTCTATCAGCTTGTACCTATCAGCACAAAGCTGCTGGACTGAGGGGGCTTGTCTGTTCTGGGATATTACTTCAGGACTTTGGAGATACTGGTGCAAGACATACAAGGAAATTTATTCCAATTTGAGAACTGCACTGAACTCAGTTTTTTTCCTGGAGTTTTGTTTGTTTTGAAATCAAGTCATGCACTTACAATGATTGCTTTCACAAGAACACTGCACCAGGTTCATTCATAGATGATTGACGAACATAGATGATTGATTCAAGGATCTAGTGAGCAACTCTTGATTCCTTAGGAACAGTTTACATTGTTTGGACAGCACAAATTTCAATAACTTTCGGAAAAAGGAGGTAAGGTGCAGGTACCTGTTGCTTTTCAGATAAACACTGCTATTGTGCCGATTAACAAGACAGTTGGCAACAACGGGAAGAAAAACCATGCAGTTTTAGACAACTCACACACAAGCCTCTGTCACTTAGGTACCAGGTTCACTGAATCTACAGTTGGTCCAAATGTGACCTTCAGTCATCTTAACAGAGGATGCAAGTTTTAAAAGCAAAACACACAGTAGTAAGGCCTTACATGGCTCTGAAATGATTAAAAAGATTTGCCTCCAAACATATTCAAAATGTATTTTATTGGGATATTTTTAATTAATATTTCCCAAACCAAGAGAAAAGAAAAATCATTATTCAGTCACCAAAGACAAGAAAGACTCCAAAGGCTGAAGTACATATGGCTTTTTCCATAAAAAGGAAAAAGAACTACTCCTTTTACAATCTTGACTACAATTTGGCAGCTGCCAAAACTGATAATAAAATCTGAGTATGGTACAGAAGGCCTTCTGCATTTCAATAAAACATACTGATGATTTTTACAGATGTGATGAGTTGTTTGTGATGGCAGCTACAGAGAATAACACTCAAGAACAAATTAATTTCTGTGAAATATACTGACTTATAAAAATAAGACAGCGATCTGAGATTCTCTGATAAAGAAAATTTTACTTGGCTCAAAATAAAAACCTGCCCAGATGACAAGAAAAACAGAAGAATATATGTATTGCTGGTTGTACCGTAAAAAAAATTGTGTCACCTATAACTTAAGGATGACAAAAGTGACATAAAGCTGAATTCCAGGCCCTGGCAACTGGAATGCTAAGATTTCATAGACTTTCAGGCTGCACACATTTCAGAAGACACCGTTCCTAAATGGTAGTATAGGCTGAGAGTATGCTGCATCTCAAAGCAAGAGGGGCATGTATTCAACATAAGCACAACTATACATTTTCTGATACTTCTTAAACTCAGCTCCCCACGATACATACATTACTAATGACAAAAAGTGATTTTTCAAGGCATGTCTGTGACACAGTGAGGTCAGCTTTAAAAAAAAGGGGAAGGAAAAAAAAAGTTGCACACTACAGAAAGTGTCTACATAATCAAGGGAGGTTGAAATGGCATATATAGGATGTATCCTTATAGCATGACATCCTGCCCAGGCAAAGGATGCAATTTCAGGAAATAGATAAGGCCTTTTAACGTCTGTTTGTTATGTAAAGAACACAGTCCTACAAACTCAGAGCTCCAGCCAGTCTCAGGTCCTCACCTCCTCCTATCAAAAATTAGTCCTTCTCTTCCCCAGCTTAGGTCCCTGGAGGAACTCAGCTCAGGTTAGATAAATGCCAGAGAGTTATATGCAAATACAGCTAATACTTATATCATCATCAATCATAAGGCAGAACTACACTCTAATACAATCTGCTTCTCAGCAGGGTACATTTGCCCGGGCAGAGTGTCGTATTAAGGAAGTTGTATTGCCTCTTGAAACCTAAGCTATCTTGAACTTGCACATAATATTGAATTTTGCCCTGTAAACATAGCACAGRATTTTCAACAGTTTATCAGTCCATCTATAAATAATATTGAACCTACACCAGGTTGAAAAACAGAGACTTAACTGGAAATGAGGTTCAAGCAAGGTGGTGAAATGAAAGCAATGGACAAACACAGGGAGTATACAACGTGAGCTGGAGTTTTCTCTATTGCAAGCATTAAGCATGAATACATAGACAGCACACAAAGGACTTATTCTTTTCCAAGGCAACAGCAATACTTGCACAAATTAAAGGATCAATAAAAGCATTTCAGTCAAATTATTCTTAATAGCTTACCCAGTTGTTTTTTTTGCCAGCATAGATTTCCATGTTTTCTCCATACTGGGGCTCTTCAAGCAATGTCTGATACTCAAACATGAGGCGAGAGCTCTCACGTAATCGGCTGCATTGAAACTGGTGATACTGCTGGACAAGCTCTTTCACAACAAGCAGGAGGCATTCGGGGTTTGAGGGATTCCAAGAGGCTAAATTCTGTTGAATTAGAAAAGAACAGAGGCCAAATTCATTTGCAGCAAAAAAAAGTTAGACACTTTCTTCATACCAATGCCAGAAGCACGCATACAATTGGAAGCTACGGGACAAGGCTAAAACGTAATATTTAACACAGAAATTATTTAATGCTTTGGAAGGAAACCAAGTCAAACAGCATTCAAGAGCTTTAATGTGAAGTAAGTGTCTGTACAGGAAGCTACCATGAAACAGATACCAGGGCCACTATCCTGTATATATGGGCCTAAATTAGCACCCTATTCTTCCCGAGAATTACACTGTTGCTTCTGAGGACTTGGAAAGTTTGAATTAAAAATAAAATAATAAAAAAAAAGCTGATAGGAAACATATGTGGATCAGATAAGTACAACCCCATACAGCATTTCATTCCATGAGCAGTCCGCCAAGCCACGTCAAATTGACACTAGCTGTGCAAACCAATCTGTTCTGCTAACCAAGCAATAGATCCTACCCTGACAGTGACAGGACAAGGGTGCTCTCCTCCATCGCGCCTCAGCCTTGGGCTTCACCTCACCTTGACTGTGACTTCCCTGCAGAGTGAACTTGGCTCTTTTCCTTAACACTAGTGCAATCCAGGCACAAACTCTCTTCAATCTGTCTGGCACAACTTTTAGTTACAAGCTTGCCGCTACATCAAGAGACACGGAGTACAGTAACACAAAGCAAAATATTAGGACAATCGAAGATAACCATGTCAGTAACACACAGTAAAATTMTCTCTCAGCGTCTCTAGTTCATGCTGGCTTAGATGAGTCTTCCATGCAAAATAAGTTTTAATTGCACAGATTTTCTATGTTACAAACCATTAGCTAATGTGATGAATCTTGGTTGATCTTACCTAAAACAGGCCAAAGTTAAAGCCAGATGAAAACTCACCCTGTACTCAAACTAATATGACGTAAGACAATTCTGATGCAAAAGCCAAAAGACAACTTGAAACTGTTGAAAATCMTATGTGCTTTGTACCCAGCTCAACAGGTTTTCAAAAAGCTTTTGGTCAACTTGAGTCCGCATCTATCTGTGCATTGCTCTCTTCTGCAAATAGGATGAAAAATAGATTTATCGGTCAACTATGAGAAAGAAAAGAGTTTTGCAAAGTGTTCCTGATCTTCAAAAACACAGACTTCATTTCTGCTCTCTCAGAGTATGGGTGCAACACCCAGGGGGATGATTACCTCTCGAGAAAGCATTCCAAGAGAYCAGTCATTTATAGGCCAGAGATGCRCCCAAGACTGATGGGCTCAGCTCCTGAAGCACAGCAGAACACATCCCCAGTCACAACTGGCTTTGTTTTACAGGCATCCCCTCCTGAATAAGAGCTGGAAGAGACCTGTCCAGGTTGGCCCAGTTACCACCCTACCGCTTCTCCCTGCAGAGCCTAACACTGAGCTCTCTCACACATCTGACTCTGTCTTGAAGCAAAAATCTTCTCTATTGGCTCCCAGAACATTAGCACTGTCATATCTCAAAAGGTGAATCATATTACAGGGGATCTGGCAAACTGCCGAGACGGAACGAGCCTCATGTAAGGCTAAGGGCTATTCCTAAAATAACTCTACAGATAAAGTCTCTGTCTTCCAGCTGCAACTGCCAAATATCTTCTGCCAACCTGAATCCATTTAAGCTTATTCTATTCCACCAAATACTAGAGAAAACTTGTTTGGAAGAAAGTCTTCTAGGAAACGCGCTGTGTACCATGCAGTCTGAAAACAGACTGTGTACAACCTCAGATTTCCTGTTCCCAAGCTCCCGCTCAAATAAAGCACTTCCAGAAAGCCAGAGGATGGAATATGCCAGTACGTATTGGTATCAGCCAGACGAGTGGGAATAACCTTTCCTCCTAATGACACGAATGTAACACAAGTGCTCTGTCAAAGGAAATAACCAACAATATTTTAATAACTAACCTAAATGCAACCAAAGCTTTTGTTTTTTAAGTAACATAACAGCAAAGAACCACAAAAGAGCAAGAGGAAATCCATTGTCACTTGCACAGCGCAGAGCTACAATGCGGCCGGCGGCCGCTTCAAAGAGCTCAGCAGCATCCGCACGGCTCACCAGCCTCGGGATCTACCTCCAGGTTTCTAATTACATCGTTTTCATTCAGTAATTAAAGATTTTATGAGAAAATAAGGTATGTACTATTATATGTGTGTGTGTTCACGCGCGCGTGTGTGTRTATAAACAAATCACCTTGAGAATAATCCAACTAACCTAACACAAACATCAATTGTGATATTCTCACAGATTAAAAGATACATATCAAATAGCTACACTTTTTTTGTAACAAAACTTCTACAAACCTCCAATAATTCTCGAGTTCACAGCGTTTTTCACTGCAGTACTTTTTAATCAGCAATTGGTGAATATATTTCTAGCCATTTCATTAACAYTAAAAGTGCAACTCTCATAGGATCTGTTAACATCAGCAGAATCCCGAAAACTCTGACATGTTTCTATACAAATTTTTCTCCATACCTTTAAGCGCTACTTGTTCGTCAGAAGCATTGGATTAGATCATCTAAAAAAAAACTTTTCAATCACTTTAATGTCATCCAATTTCAATATTATATAAAAAATTTGTCTATGCTGTTCTATATTTGAAATGTTTCACATATCAGCCTGTATATTTTATTTTCTGTTTAGTTTATTTGAAATCTGTTCTATTCTAACACTGGCCAGTATAGNGAGAGAGAGAGAGAGAGAGAGAGAGAGAGAGAAGATGTATTTTCAAACATTTAAAACATTAAAAGAATGAAGCAAAGTTCCTGTGTTTGTGTTCTGTGACTGCATATTTTGTCACAAAATTCAGATCTTTGATAAGAATTATGCTTTAAATGTGAGTTCAGAACCATGAGTTTTAATTCTTACTGCTTAAGAAGAAATCCTGAAAACATGAAAACAACATAAACCCATTTTCTACAGCCAGATTGTTGAAGCTTGTCAGGTATGAGAAACTCAAACGAAGATTCATCCTGCAAGTACGTATAGCAAAAGACATGTTGTTTTCCTTAGCTTCTCTTACACCAAAATATTCCTCTATTTCTCTTAGCAGGACTTTGTGTTTCATGTCTGACAAAATGTTCACAATCACTTTTTTTTTAACTCTCAAATCTCATATATGCTGAAAAGAGACACACCTTTCAAATGAAAATTGCTCTGAATTTTATAGCAAAATTAAAGAACATTGGGTGGGGTACTGCTGGTAGCTTAGGAAATATATCACTCAATAAATGTCTTCTAATTTGAAATGAGATTTCTGCAGACTTTTCATTGGCTTAATCAGAATTTATAGAACAATCAGTACTATGCTTMAAATAAAGAAATCCAGTTTGAACCCAATTTCTTGACTTGTTTGTTCACAGGTACCTCTAACTTAACTCCGTAGTGCAAACTCTAAGTTATTTAAAAGTTAGCCAGCTAAACTGGAAGTGGACCAGTGTAAAGCAATAAAGAAAATATGATCCAACTCCATTTGAGAGACACAACTGGTTCTGCATTCATTCATACTTCATACGAAGGATGAGATGCTCTTCTCCAAACATCTGAAACTGCTTTTAAAACTATTAGCCTTTGTTTTTCAGTGTATTGTGGAAATATTTTCTTTTCTGAGCATGTGGAGACTCATAAAACCTAATTTCTGACTGGGCACGACTCACACTTCTTCTGTCAATGCTCTCCACTGCARCTAGCAGCACTCCGTGCTCTGGTTGGCTGTTAAGATGCTTGTGGAGCTTGTATTTACTAAAAAGAAGGTTAACTATCTCACCTTGAGCAGTGTATTGTAGCAGCAGGTTGGTGGCATGAGAAGGCAACTCTATATTTTCTTATAGAGACAGACAGAGGCCTGGTAATAGTCAATGTCATTTGTACTGACTGGCTAATTCCCTTTTTTTCAAATCAGTGAATGAATTCCAACAGTGGAACTACACTCGGTATATAAAAAGGAATAGAGTTGGAACTTCAGTAAGGTAGATGTCCATATTTTCAAATGCCAGAAATGTTATTTGCCCACAAGTAGTTTCTGCTATACAGAAGGTGGCTACTCCCAACTATCTACAAGTCCATGTCTATCCAGTTCATCATAGGAAAGTTGAATGTTCTGTCGTGACAGAAACCTACCTCATAATTGCTAATTTTATTCAATAAGTCTTTTTTCTTCTTTTTTTAAAGATTTTAAAGGAACTACTAATAGCATGTACACTGATTACCTTTACCCTCCACCTCACACTATATGACAATAGAAACAGCAAATCAGGGACAACAAGCAACTATTAATCTATGTCTATGTTGGATAAATCCAAAATGATTCAGTTACTAATTTAAATGAGTTCACCAAAGGGCAAAAGTTTCACTAACATGTATATTCCTGTCAAATTTTAGGGGTACAAAATTCACCTCTAAATTTAAAAAAATTCTGCTTTAAATTCCCTGGCTCTTTATATGAGCATCTTTCAGAATACACGATAAATAAACAGTTTGATAAGGAAATGTTTCTGGATTATCAGAGAAGTCCACAATGCAGAGTAAAGACAATATAAAGATGGTCAGAGAGAGGGTAATTTAAACTATTTTTGCAATGATTCATTTAAATGATCACTGGCACTGATACCAACTAAATTCCAAAAAGAGAGAAAAAAATTGCAGGCAAATAATATCAAACCTAATGGGACTTTTTAAAAGGTGAGGCCAGTCATTAAAAAACCCAGAGAAGCTTCTCAGTACTTTTAGCTTTACAGAGCAACCATAATATTCAACTTTTGGCAAAGTAACCATGTTTAAGTTCTGTTCTGGAACATGTTGTGCTCTGCAGTCTTTCGCTTACACTTCCAAAAAATTTACCAAGACCCTATGCAAACTACCCAATGTGAGCATCTCCCCTCATTTTCAGAACATAAAGAACCTTGTGTTCTATAAGCAGCTAATTCATAGCCTTCATAACAGCATATTGCTTATTCCTTAGCTTCAGCCCCTATCTGTAGCAAGCTCTAATTCGACACTATCGGAAGGAAAAATAAGATCATAAATTCTAATTGATCTGAAGTTGTTTTTCTTTGAAATGTGTTTAAATATCCAGGTTGCCAGAATATCTTCCAGGAATGTGATTTTAAAGAAGACAGATTGTAACTGTTTTTCCTGGCTATACTACAGGAAACAACAGCAAGATCTTATTTTAAGTTAGTGCACTTTTATATCCCTAAGCAAGAAATTAACTGCARTCGCTTTCACGGGGTAACGTCAGTAAACAAAATCTCTCAAGCCCGTAACAGCAGTAACACATTTCTACAGCATCTTTCATCCAGCATTATCATAAAGAATAACGCAAGTACAGATTTGAATTTKGTTTGCATCTCTGCACACCACATGTACACACTTCATGTGCTGTGATAACTTGAAGTCGGTACCAGTGTAAGTTTCTCTTCACCTGAAACGGGAAAGATCTTCGCMCTGCAATATCAGCATTTATGCTCTATCCAAAAACATTCAGAGGAGGTAGAGTCCAGTGGTTACAGCATTAGTCTAGAAACTGGAATATCTGCATTCAGCTCCTGCTTTGCTACAGTCTCCTTGGGCCGCCATGGGGAAATCATTCACAGGAGAAGACAGAGGATAATTATCTGCCATATGCTCACATCTTTCTATCAGCAGATATTTTTCACAGTATTCACAGGGCTGGAGCGTTACAACAACTTTAAAGGCTTCACTTTCTTAGCAGCCAGCACTTAAACATCCTACAGGCTGCAGTTTCAAATCAATCACTGTAAACCCACATGCCATCTACTTGTCATCTTATTTTCACAGCTTCTTCTCATGCCTCTCTCCCAGAGCACCACTGGAACAACTTTCTGGAGTAATCTCCTTGAAATCATAATTTTGGGGCATAAGCAACCAGCAAAGACTTAGCATTTCATGTAAACAGTTCAGCTCAAGAGTACTTGAGTCATGGCAAATAAAACCCAATAATTTACAGACTCTGTGCGCTATACTAGTCATTATGTATAACAGATAATAAAGTTAATATAAAACAAAATTTGGGACACTCAGATTTCTTTTGTTCTTTTAATGAGAGACTGTAGAAATTGAACACTAATTAAATTAGTCCATAAAATAGCTGAAATCTCAGATAAGGTAAAGTTTTTGGAATGGCAAGGTAAACAATATCCATCTATTATACTGAAATCTAACTCTGCTTTAAGAAAGTACATTACATTTAGCAAAGCTCCCCATTATTTTTTTCTGGGGACAACATAATGTGATTCTTGATTAATAATTACATACCTAATGCAGTTCTAAATAAAAGCTACTTTCTTTTAACAAAAACACAGAGAATACTCTTCAGCATTTAGCACCTCCTCTTTTCAAAGGCCATCATCAAAGAAAGGAAAGAACTCTTCCTTCAAAAGTTACTACAAATTACTCCCATATTCTGCTGCAGGAGCAGTAAGGAACAAACGATCTTTGAATATTAAGGGTGCACTGAAGCTGTAGACCTATGCAGCTCAAAAAAAATTCAAAAAATAAAAAATAAAAAATATAAAAATAAAAATAAAAATAAAAATAAAAATAAAAATAAAAATAAAAATAAAAATAAAAATAAAAATAAAAATAAAAATAAAAATAAAAANACCTGTTATGCCTGAGAAATTGAGAAGGAAGATAACAGAGGAACACTGAAGAAGGGGCAAAATAAAGGAAAGGTTTTGGAACCAGTATGCCAAAAGTTAGACTGGCAAAGAATAAGAAAAGATAGATTTGAGCTCTTCTCCACTTGGGAAAGTTAGTGCAAGATACTCCCTTGCCCCACCAGTATTTTGTGAAGAAAAGAAGCTGTGTAGCCCAAACTTAAGCTTGGTAGGAAAAATACAATTATAATCATAACAGAATTCACAGCCTAGAATTAAATCAAATCTGCAASAGTATTATCAGACAGAATGCTTATTTCTAACTGACCTTCTGTAATCAGCTAATTTAAAAGTCTGTTCTGCATGCATATTCATAAGCAATGACTGACTTGCTACAGAAAAAAACGAATTATCATGGCTCAACAACTTGAATTCAAAGGGCACAATACAATGAATTAAAATGTATTCTCAATTCAGGAAGGTTGTGTTAGATTTGATCTTCTCTTTTTAAATCCTGTAAATGGATTTCTAGAAAGCTAACAAGCTGCTACCTTTGAGCCAAGACATTTCTTACTATTCTGGAGTCTCTGTCAAAAAGAAGAGTATATTCTGCCAGTATCTTTACACATAGGACAGGAATCATTTAATTTTTGCTACTTTCTCTAATAATAGCTCTTTTTTTTCCCTCCAAATTTCACTAAAGAATTGAAAAAGATATGGTTATATTTTGACTAATTGAAGCAAAAAGAATTATAACTACACTGATTTTATCAGCTTGCTGGCTCCTATTAAAGTATTCTCAATGCCAACATAAGTTTTCTGCTTCTGAGCTTCTCAATAAAGACGTTTTACCTTCATATGTTTGCTTGGAATAGCCAGCTTTGTATTGTTGGTTTAAAGTAACAACTACTTGAAAAATCACTAAGACAAACTAGAATTTATTCTACTACGTTTACCACTTTTTCCTGCCTAGGCAGGTATACCGTGTGTGTGTGTGTGTGTGTGATTGTGTATATGTACATATATATATATGTATATGTATATATATACACACACACATTAAAATATTTAGTCATCAGTGTCCAGTACCTGGCAACCCGACGCGACGCCAGAGCACACACCTTCCTGCCAATAGGACATCAATCTTTTAGGGCTTTGGCCTGAAGAATCTATGGCTATGTGGGGAAGAAATAGCAATGTAGATGATAGCGTTACCAAATTAACATTACTGATGCCAAAAAAAGTATTGCTGACAAAAGTATTCATAATCTTAACTGCAGTGTAATATACTAAGAAAATACTGTTTTTCTCCAAGTGTTTTCTCTAATTACCTTCCTCACAATCTCTAGAAACCCTTTAAGTCCTTATAGAGGGTAACAATACGCCCTAAAAACAGGGAGCAAAGATTTAGGTTTCTCTAGACAAGTAGTGGAACATCTGTCAAGCTAAGCTTCTTAAACGAAACTGGAATGATATATCTGAAAAATGACAGGAAAGACATGGCAAAGGTACAGCTTCTGTTTTGTCTTTAAGGGCTGCAAGTTGCCCTTGTGAAGGCATTCGGCAGCATGAACAAATGATGTCGGGGGCAGCAAGGCACAGGCCCAACCAACTCATTTTTGCCAAGTATACTTAGAGACCCAGTGATTCCAACCATGCCTTGAAGAACACTGAGGGCCCTTCTTGCTCATATTTGATGGCTGGCATAGCCACACAGTTCATGAACTYACATTTTTCTCTTGTTCAAGTCTCGGTAGACTTGTCCTCAAGGCAAGATGTATTAGTACAGGGTAGAGTGACACTGTATCACTGCACAATCAGCAGTCTCCCTCCAGTTTTCCCTTTTCAAAGACAGTTAGGAGGAATAAGAGAGATGGTTCACTGAGCTGGACTCCAAGGCAACATCATCTTTTTGAGAGCACAATGCCAGTAAAACACAAGAACAGAAAATTCTCCCTCTGCTACAGACATAAAGGTGCCACTTTAAGTCCATTAAAATCATTAAAGATTGTGAACTCTATTTTTGATTCTCTGTATTTGACTATTCTAATCCTCTGTTTTAGACGAGACACAAGATGCCCATGCAGGCTATCAAAGGCAGCATAAATATAAGAGCTTTAGTGCTCAATGCAATCCTGACTTACCATGGCACCACAAAGGGAATTCTCAGGTAGTAACGCCTAAAGAGGCACAGCGATAGGGAAGCAGAACAGGTGATAAGCCAGGCATTTGGCATTGGTTCATCAGAAACAAATCTTCACGCTACTGCAAAATGTTGCAAAAAATTACCAGAAAGCTTGCAGCAAGTTAGGTATCTCATTCATCTGCCAACTACAAATGCCTGTCTCAGATTTCCTTATGGAATTCTGATATAATTGAGACTTCTCATCTTGCCAGGCACAAGGTTGACTTCCACATGCCTGAAACACTTTGGTTATTCTCATGGTGTACAGATTAAGGGGACTGAAAGATCATCAGGTCTCCAAACGCAATTTCATAGGATAAACAGATCTTGAAACATTCAGGAATAAATCCCAGAGTTATGTGTCACTAATTGCCCAGCACTGCTAAGGTTAGGCGGTTTGCACATTAAGTCAGGCTACAGCTCTGGAGAACTGGGAAGAACATCAGAGAGTGGAAAATGGAGAACAACAGGACCAGTAAATAAATCACAGAATTAAAAAGATCTAAGAAAAGAAACACGTATGAAATGTGTTCAAAGTTCAGCTATGCAAAGGACTGATACTGAACGATATATGAAAAAAATAAATCAGCAACGACTACCTTAATAGTGTTTGGACTTCATAACAAACTGAGGTTTAGGCATAGCCTAAGCTTTGGCTTGTGCCTCAACTCATTATTGGCCCAGTTTAAACCCTTAGACCCCAAACAGATGCCAGTCTGTCCTAGTCTTCTAGGTCTCCACGGACTGTAGGGCAGAGAACAGTGAGGCCACGGAGGTGAAGCTGAGGTCGACGCTGCCATGCACGAACCCTGGTCATGGAGAGATGACCAATGATTCTGCTAGTGCTCATACTTCAGCTCACCTATAGAAGTGTTGCTCTTAGGCTAATCTATGTGATTTGACATTAGAGGAATAAATGGTGATGGTCATTCAAGCAGGAACTTGGTTTTAGTAAAGAGACAGCAGACATTTAAGCCCAGTAGCAGCTACATCCCAGCTAAGAAATGAAACTAAATTCAACCGGATTCAGTAGAAGAACCAGAAGCTCAAGGAGCCAAAGCACTGGGTTCAAGTTTACATCAAACAGACATAGCTCGAAACAAACATGACATTACATGTCTTTTCTAGCCCTTGCAGTAAGATTTAAGCACTTTGTTATTCTGGTCCAAAATTCCGGCCCACTTAACTTTGATCATGGAATAAAATGGTCATGCTCCTATAATGGAGGAAAATAATCTTTTAATTGCAATCCTGCAAATAAAAATCCATGAAATAATTTTTCTTCCTTTTACCAGCACAGAATGATTAAATTTCTTATCAGATGTATATTAGCTTGCATGGCAGYAAAACAATTTCTTTCACTTGCACATCCCTCAAATCAAATGCATCCATGCACATTTCCAATATTCTCCCAAATCTAGTATTTCCTGAACCAGAAAAAATAATTTTTTCCATAAYAGCTAATGTTCTAAATTTTACACTAAGGAGAAACTGCATTATCAACACAAATAAGGCTTTGCCAAAAAAAGAAAGGAACATTTTCTTACTAAGACCTTTAGTGAGAACAAACAGAATTCATTTTGTGTTCTACATTAATGAGCTCTCAGGAAGAAAGGCCTGGCTACCTGGCTTACCAGATCTTTTCTTCCCTGCCCAAATTAAATCAGGACAATTATACCAAACTGGGGACATTTTTCCATTTTTTGAATTGGAAAAACTGTTAACCCTGATTTTAAGGGAGCTAAAAGCTAATAAAAGCAATTATGGCAGTGGATAGCTGCAATTCTTTAATTACTCTTTATATCTGGGGACAGACACAAGAAGTAGAGAAACTGAACGTAAAAAGCAAATACTCAACACTAAAAAAAACACTGAAGAAACCACCATGAGAAAAGCAAAAACCTTTGGATTAACTGAATGGAAAAAGAGTCAGGAGGTACAATCAAAGAAACTATTTGTTTCAGCTTTGCAAATAAATACAACTGCATAAGAGGAAAACTTCAATTTTCTTCGTAACAACAGGAGGTAAGACTCCATAGTTTTGGGCAATGCCTTGCATTTAAAAACCACTGACAAAAGATGGGAGAGAGCCCTTGCTCAGAGACGGCACCACCTACTCCGAGGGCACCCCTCAGGGGCGAGCGCGCTGCAGCCAGGCCACACGCCTGTAAAGGGCAGCACACACTTGGGCATCGTCTCGCATCGATGCTACACACGTTTCCGAGACATCGCTGCTCTTCTTTCTACACGTTGGAACAGAAGGGCTTTTTTTTTTTTTTTTTTTTTTTTTAAAGTTAGCCTAGGAAGATGATGATGAAACCGGGAAAGAGAGTGAAGTAAATATATACAACGATTTTTGTACAAGTAGAAAACGAGGGAGTGCTCTACGAGGTAGCTGGCCCCTCTCAGCTCCATAAATATTAACAATTCTGGACAAAGAGAGGAGAAATAAAAGGGGAAGATAAGAAGAGAAATTCAGAATAGTAAATGAAAGAGAAAGAGGAATACTGTAGTGACGCAAAAATGCCTTGAAGGAAGAAGAGCTCGTGAGAGGCAAAACTGTCCTGCCCTCTTTCTTGCGGTCTTGCTCCCAAACTGTCTGTTTGGGACAGTTTCCATCTCCTCCCAAGGAGGCCGCCGGCACCCATCACCTCGCACCTTCTCAGTAGGACCTGCATGAAACAGACCTCTCCATCTCCCCAGCTGCAGCTCCTGATTCGGGAGGGTGGATCTTTCCAAACCCATAYGGCAAATAACACCTGTGGGCTGTCCAGGATATCTCCTTCTAGCACAGCCAAAGAAACAGAAGAGGATTGACATGGGAAATACGTGGAAGTCAGGCATCCAAAACGGACAAAAAAGACATTAAAAATAAGATTCTTTCTGATTTGATCTACACGATGGCATAAAATGCAGCATTGTAGGGCRGAGGGCTACTGAACTGCTGCTTGCTGCAGTCCCTCCAGGCCAGATAAACCTCAGCCTGACCTCAGTAACTACACACATGTAAAGAACCTAGCCCTACATATCAGTTACCTTAYCCACACACATCCCATATGTGGACATGTGCAGATAGCCAGGACTGATACCGAAAGATAGGAACAAAAGGATCCAGAACTCACATTGGTTTTATAGAAATCTACAGTGAATAGCACTGAATTATGAGTAATCTAACACATCATCACATAAGTCATGACATGACTGCAAAGGAAACGAAAAAAAAATGCGACTATGAAGGATTTCAAAATAAGAAGGGAGCTTCTAATAGAACAAAGGATGCAATTCTGCATTCTGTATCACTTGAAAATTCCCCATGTTCAATTTAAGAAAAATAATAATAAAAAAGAGAATTAAAAGCTTTTAGTATGAGTGTTGCAGGTGAGTGGTCCAAGAATAGAATCTGCTGCTGACCTCCCAAATGCAGCAAGCGCAAGAAGCAGGAATGCTAAAATACTTGAAGCTTTCCTAAAATACTTTAAGCTTTCCTACCCATTTCCCGGATAATACACAGAAATTCCCCTTGCCTTTTTCAAGTAAAGCTCTGAAACTGCCACGCTCACTTGCCCTTACTTAGCAGCTTTCACATTAGAACATGTGAGAAGCATCTGCATTTTTGTCAACTACATAACAGYCCTTTTAGAACAAAACAGTATAAACAGCATTACTTAGCACACGGTTATTTTTTTAAAACTATGCTGTTGAGCATCTGTGTCATGCACCTGATAGTGGAAGAAGAATAGTTACAGAGGAGCAAGGTATTTAGAGGACTCACTTCCCTACCCATTAAAAGTTAACTCAAGGGGACATACTACAAAACGTAATAAGGAAGGTTTTGAACACAGAACCACAGAAACAATACAGCTTCCATGACAGCCATCATACAGCTATATTATAAATATCCTGGAGTCTAATATCTATGAAGACACAAAACATTTAAAAGAAACACTGCTCCCCACAAGACATTCTTGTATAACACGACAGCCTCTCTACTACTTGAGTAGAGCTACTGGCCGAATCGGCTGCCCCCAACATGAAATCCGTGCTCAGCACCAGCAACGAGGGCATCTTCCCAGCGCCCAGCACGGCGGGAGAAGCAGCGGAGGGGATTCTCCCACGGCAGCGACAGCGATGCCGTCTCCGCCTGCGCACGCGGCCGCGAGCGCCCACCCGGACCCTGATCCGCAGGGATGCGCCCGGCGCCCACGGGGCCTCCGGATGCGCTCGCGGCTTCCTGCCGCCGTCCCCACAGGGGCTGCAAAGCCCCTCGGCACCAGCAAGGGGCTGCACCAGCCTGGGGCCACTAACCACAGCCCCTCAGTAGGAGAAATAAAATAAAATAAAATAAAATAAAATAAAATAAAATAAAATAAAATAAAATAAAATAAAATAAAATAAAATAAAATAAAATAAAATAAANAAAATAAAATAAAATAAAATAAAATAAAATAAAATAAAATAAAATAAAATAAAATAAAATAAAATAAAATAAAATAAAATAAAATAAAATAAAATTTCTTAAACTCACAGGGAGCTGGCCTATAATCTTATTGCCTTGCCTCTGCCAAACAGAACACACTTCAAAAAACCTCGGAAAAATGGGGTTAACATTTTTGCATAAGCACTTCAATCATTAACTGGCTCACATTAACAATCAACCGGGCTAACATAACAAACAATTCTTGTTACTCAAACTGGCGTCATTGTAATGAGCTCCAAATTAATCTCATCCGTACACAATCACTAATCTTGTTTTGTGCCAACTGAATTTTTAATCAGAACAGAATGAATCATAGGTTGTTTTTAAAATACATTTCTAATACTTGCCATCCAAAATGAATAAACACTAGAGAGGAGTAGAACTTTTCTATTTACATTTTAAGAAGCTGATTTTATTTATGCATACTATACACACAAGTATCGAATGTACACTATAATTGTAGATATTTCTAATGAAAACAAAAAATACATACGTTTATTTCCAGTTATGCTTTGAGCATAAATAAATTCACRCATTCAAGGATCTTGCCCCTTTGGTACAACAGTATTACTAACCAGAATAAAAGGAAGTGTTGCACTTCTGAGATATAATACCAATCTTGACATCATTGCAAAAAAAAAAGAATCAGGATATACATACTCATAACACAGTATGACCAATAGAGTAGTTACTTCTATGTAGCCTGCAAAGAAACATATTTTGCAGTGCTGAATTGAGTCTCAACTAGATTTTCAATCCCATTTTAGCATTTGTGCCAGTTACAGAAGCAAGATTGAGCATTTTGACTGTAATTTTTAAATTATAACACCAATTTAACAGTAGATTAGCAGCTAATATACATGTCAGAAATACTCARTGCATCGCAACCCTTTGTTAAAAATCAGCCCCACTCAATTAGATACAATTTGAAAAAAATCCTAATACGACAAAGCCTTCACTTTAYCACGCCTCCTTTCTCAAGGGCCTTATTTCAAGAATCCTGTTTCAGCGGCYGGGCAGCCCAACCGGACACCTGCTCCAGCACTTAGGCAGGACTTAACTGGAAGGCCACCCTCCCATTRTGGAAATGGATTGAAAGGCTACAGTTACATGCAGTGCTGCCATCTAAACTTCTTGGAAAGGCTCCCAAGCTTTGGGAAGGCCACACAAGCCAGAGTACCTGCTACTCGGACAGAGTGAAATAATGTCTAATTCAGCCTACAAAATAACATGTGATGGCTTCTGCTTGAAAAACAAGACACTGAAGAAGCTGAGAACAGTGAAGAAAGGCTTAATTGTCAGAACTCCCACAGATGCAGCTGACATTTACTACATACATGGAGACTCTTTGGACAGTGCTCTTATTTTAATGCAGTCTACATGCTTTTATGGACTGTAGATTCAGTTTGGATTGCCAATGAGTACATCAGAAGTACATGAAAATTGCTCAGGACCAACAAGCACACAATCTACTAATCAATTTTTACTTACAGTTAAGAGAAAAATGTTAACACATTAAAAAATCTGCTAATATTTTAGAATTAAATTATCTTTATTAAGCAGCTATGATATCTGTGGAGAGTTATTCAAATACAGAGCGTGGTAAGAAAATTATTGTTCATGGAACATTCTAGAGAAAACAAGTTTGCAATAACCCATGTTGAACATGAAAAGGCAAGTGCATCAGTGAAAATGCAGCATCACAGCTGTAAAAAGGAGGTGGCAGATTCTGATAACATCAGGAAGGCTTGCAGGAGAAAGACCAAGGACCTTACCAGAAAGGTTATATTTACATACAGAATATTATTCCATGGCATAATTACTAAAGGAAAGATATTCAGTTGAAACAATCTTTTTTTCTTTTTCTTTTTTTTTTTTTGGATTGTTTTAAGTTAATTTTGGAAAAAAGTGGTTGGTATCTTATGCATCAAGTGACAAATGCCTCTCAAAGCTGCTTTCTAGTGAAGAGGTCAGGAAGCTTGTGCTGTGCTTACGCAATGACAGAAGAAAACTGGATTTAAGAACACGGTAASAACGAAAGAGAACTAAGGATGTTTTTAGTTCTACAGGTTTCCCAATAGATCACTATGAATAGGCCCTCTCTGCACTTGAGAAATACAGCACTACATCACACTTAGCAATCTTCCTCATACGAATGGCATTTCTGAAACYTCCCCAAACTTCTCAATGAGTAATTGCTATGTCCTCTGCTATTTGTCACTCATTTCAGCTTTTCTGAGCATTACAAAGGTATCCCTCTTCACTGAAGAGCTGCAAAAACTTCCCAAGAAGTTGTAACATTGTGAAATAATAAAACGGGAAAAGGAGAAACAAAAGAGCATGGAAGTTAAAAATTGTGACAGCACTTAAGAGACTTGTCAGAATGAAGTAAAATTTTTTCTGCAAGTCTARCAAGACAGCCATTTGGTAGTGCCACGACAAAAGGTAAAGCATATATGGTGTTCAGTAATGTGCCTTGGGAAGATAGATGAAAAGAGGGAGGCTTTCCAAAGCAGTTTGCCCAGCAGCTGCAGGCTGCACGTGCTTGCAGGCTCCWCACCAGCAGAAGCCCACTCGAAAGGCATCCCAGCTGTGTATTTTTGCCAGGGACTTATATTGGCAGACAATATAAAATGTGGTTACTTTTCCCACCTGCTGCTCAAAACCACACATACTTCAATGTATCCATTTCTTGATACATTTTTTCCCCCAACTTTCCAAAAAAGCTGAAATTTTTGAGGAAAATAAAGGAAACAAAACGCCAGCTTGTCGGTGACGGCACAGGAATTACAGTAGAGCTCTGCTGAAGGGACATACCTTTCAAACCAGCACTAAGCTCTAGACCAAAACCACCGGATACTGGCACCGGATGCCAGTCGGAATGAATACGCCCAAGCCCTGCTGACACCTGGTACTGTTGGCCCAGAAAAGGGGCCTGCAGGTCTGCAAAAGCAGCAGCAAATGCCCAGAGGCAGGGGCAAGAATGAAGGAAAAAACCTCTGGGTGTCAGAAATATCTCACTATGGTGTTAGCTGCTACAAGTAACTTCTGAGAGAGAAATATTTTAAGCACGTAACTGGTATTAGCTTCTTCAGACAAAGCTTTACCTTAGAGGCAGTTTTGAGCAGCCTACACTATGTCTGGTTTCAGACTGTGGTGAATTTTCTTCCATATTAATAAAAATGGGCATTTTTTTTTAATATCTAGGTTCATTTTTGACATTCTCACTTTTTCAAAGTGCGTTTCTTCCTTACAGCACCCCTAGCCCATATGAGTAGACAGCTCATTGACAGAGTGATGCCAACAAACAGGTTTATCCTTCCTCACGGAAAACCAAAACTGTCAACACTACACAAAATCACATTTCATTTTCTAATTAAATCCTTCTCAAAGACACAATTGATGCTTAGTACTTCCTACTGAAATAAGCAGGTCTTTTAAAATAGTATATATATTTTAAAATAACAGATGTTAAATGGAACTTTTTAAAAGGAACTCAGAAAAGCTGGTTGTAAATACCATCCTGTCTTAATTACAATACTATGAAAATAAGACCACATTTATATATTCAACATTAAACTGTATTAGAAGACAATGGGTTTACATTCACACGACAGTGAGTTACCCATTTTCTTCCATCTGCATTGTTAGCACATTCCTATCACAGAAGTTATTCTTGAAAGCCACATGTTTTTGCATGGTGCAAGTTTCTCAAACAGCAAAATACTCACATGCAAGGCAGAAGGATCTGGCAAAAATTCAGCATCTTCTCCAAAGATAAAATCTGGTGGCAGGTCAGGATAGTGAGCATTGAAAATTATATCCCCTGAAAAGTAGCAAAGAAAAACATTGTTTATATCTTGTCACAAAATATAAAATGATACAATACAATGATACAAAAGATACAATACTATGTCAAAAGGATACAATTACTTTCAGAGAGATAATACAACTTTCATGAGGAGTTTACAAGACCCTTCCACAGGAATGGGTAAACCTCGGGCAAGCCGTGCAGCCGGGGCAGCAGGCTCAAGGATCAAGCCAGCACCAACTCTTCCTTTCGATTGAGTTCACTTCTACAGCACCTAGAAGTGAAGGGACCCCAGAAAAACCCAAACCTGGTGTTTAATTATCAATGTAAATTAAGAATGGAATTTAACCCTGAAATAATCCAAACACAACAAAAAACTTGTTACCGTTTTAAAATTTAACAGAGTATTAACGCCTGCCTTCCTATAACACCCTAAGCACTTTATCCAGACAGCTACAATCATCACACACACACACAGACTGAGTGATAAATAATAAAAAATAAGAACAAAATGATGGTTCCACTTCAGTGTGAGTTCATCAGAAAAGAATGGTACCTCTTCTCAATCACAGGTGATAATTGTGTATTTCTGGTAAGCTCAGAAAGTCTCCAATCTCTGAATTAAATACAGCATCCTACTATTAAAGACAATAAGCTTTTGCCCATAATACAATTTTTACAATTTTCCTCTTCTAGTTAAAAGAAATAAAAAAAAAAATCATCATTCACTTGATTGTTACTAAACAGAGGGAAAAAGTAACCCTTCTTTGATAGCACACATTCACCTATGCTTAAGGTCTCTGCATTATTTCTGTCTATCCTTTCCCCTTCCCCACAGACTCCTTCATGTCTTGTCTGATTTGACACTAGGACAGAGCGACACCTTAGGCTCAACAACGTTTAGGTATCCACAAACCAACAAATAAGCATAAGAAGTCATATTTTCAGAAGCTTTTTATTCTCAATAAAATCTACAGTCACAAGTCAGACTAAAGGATGAAGGGCAAGAAAATGCTATTTCGGTTTTGCTCAAGCTCTTGATACTTCTTCTCAATGCTGAAAATCCAGAGAAACTTAAACTGCAATTAATAGTTAGCGTGGGTAAGATATTGAGCATAAAACAAAAATGATTCTATACATTCAAAGGCATTTAAGCAAGCATAATGGCACAATCCACACCAAACCCAGCTTTAATTTGTCTAAGTATTAGCATTAGTCTCTGCAATGAGCATACTAAGCCTAAAGTGTTCAACACCTAGAATTACCAACTACATTTTATCATGATTTATCAGAATCATTCAATTTTAAATTTCTAGGGTTTTCTGTTTGTTTCATTATATTTGTGACTTGTTGCTTTTGATACAATCGTGCAAGGTAAAAACAAAGTTTTCAATTAAAATTATTTGCAAATTACTGTGTTCAGAGTTTGAGAATTGTTACCATTTTGAAAACAAAAATATGAAAAACTGTAACGTTGTATTCCTCGCTTCACCAGAACRAAACACTTATCTCGTGATTACATCTCCAACACTTGAGCGCGTCCTTCCGCCCAACCTTCAACACTTTATTCACCCTCTTTCCCTGTCGGAGGGCGAGATGTGCAGCCTTCTGCAAAGCCACTGACGACCATCCCAAATCAAGAAATGCAGGAAAAGCCTTCACACTGGGATCACATCCATCTCTTTGTTAAATCCACCAAACCTTACCTGACACAGTGCTGACTGTCTTCATGCTAAAAATGAAATCAGTTATGTAAACTTCCATCCGTCACGATTTATAACCAAGATACCAACTCATCACAGTTGGCACTACAAAAGGCTCTAAATTAACTCGTGTAATCTGCTGACTTGACAGAGGAATACAGAGGCATCATCTCTCCATGGAGAGACTGTTAAAAAGAGGTATTTGACAGCATAAAACACCTTCCTTGGTACCTCTGACACTCCAGAATAAAACTACCTTCCCTTCTACATACACAGCTGAAAAGGAAAAATAYATACTGGAATATATTATTAGAGTCYGGAAAAATAATCTGTAGGTTACTTGCTCAAGAGAGGTCCAGAACACAAGCAAAAAGGAGAGCAAAGGGCAGAAGCAAGTCCTCGCCCCAAGAAAAGAGMGCGCGTGGGCCCGAGTCACACAAGTGCAACGTGATCATTTTAGTAAAATCTCAATTAAAACACCCCAAACATCCTCTCTGCAAGAACCTCCACAAAACCACAGGCTATGCAAAGTAACCTAACCTTGCACAGAAGGCTCACAAGGGCACTGTTAGCAACCCTGTTATGCAAATCCTCAAGTATACAATCATTTGCAAATTCATTGTTACATTTACAGGTAAACATTGGGGCTTACTGGCACAATAAATCGTGATTAGCAAATAACCAAGAAAAGCAGCCTTTAGAAGGACAACCAGAAGGTCATACACCCCTGTTTATTTTTTATTTCGCTTCTAATTACTTCCTTAAAGCAGAAAACCACAGGAAGATAAGATAAATTTATCAAAATAGTTCCAAAAGCAGAAAAATAGATGACACACTGTACAGACCGTTACCGGGAATATTCCTGAACCAGCCAGTGGGGCAGGGAAAGAGCAACTTCCTGCTCTCAGGCCCATAACTAAAAAGCATGTAAGAATCCAGGAAACAGAAATAACAAGCCAAAAAAGAAAAAAGAAAAGCTAAGCTACAAATGAGACAAAAGAATCATTCTTTGAGATAAAGGAAACCAAACCAATKGGTGACAGTAGAACTCAGAGCTGTAATCCACTCACATGAAAAAGGCAGCTAAAATCAGACAGAAGATGACAACACTGTGGCTCAAGAGGTCCCAAAAAAGAACAAAACCATCACAAGGGCAACACATTTTTTAATCACTGTTACATTCTGGATGACAGCACTCGGAGAGGAACATACAGCAGTGCCTGGAAAAGGGAAATAAAAAAAATGTAAAGGGAAGGGGAAAACCAGGCTCCTTTAGCCACAAAAAGCGGTGGAAGCTTGAAGGAAAATCTCAAGTCAGAAACGAGATACAGATTCCAGGGTAAATCAGAAAGACAACAGGGACTGCAGGGTTCATTGGAGCAAAAGTAGAGAATTCAGAAATCCATTACTAACAGCATTTTTTATCTCTGACTATCAGCAACACAATTAAGGCTTACAACTGTTTATACTGAGAACTAACGCTYTGACATTTACCCTGATGTTTAAACAGGGAGGACCTGGAGGTCCCTAAGAATCACAAAACACTTTGTCTCAAACAAGGTGAATCCCTCTCCATAAAGGACCTCGACCTGAACTCAACAGACACGGTTGTTCAGTGAGCAACAAGGGACATACTCGCTTACCATCCAGAGCAGGCTTTGTACTTTCAAAATGGATTCAACCTCTTACTAGACCTCATACCCTTAACAGCATGCCATGGACATTCAGTTTTCTTGGAGCTAAAACTCCTTTTAAAACCATCGGGACAACAAACCAATTTATTTCCAGCATTGATATTTTCTCCAACATAAAGATGTTGAGATCTCCAAGGTCTCATCCTGACTGGAGCTGAGCACCTGTCCAATATAAAATGCCAAAAGCTCAGAATCAATGCGAAAGGAGAATTAGAAATTAAATTTCTAATTCGATCTCAAGAAAATGTATTAACATTACAGACAAACCATTCTTAACATATAGATGTTCAATGCTACCAAAGCCCAGACAATAAACCACTTTACATTAGAGGGACCAAGCCACTGCATTGCCTGCACGTAGGTTTTCCCCTTTTTCAAAAACCAGCAGCGAACCCCTCRGTCTTCTGGAAAACAGAGCAGTTACTTCCCTAAAGCAGAACACCAATAGCTTTCAACACGCTGGCATTAGTGTTCATAAGGTATAAGCACAGTGGCAGCAGTTATGATTGATGACATACAAAGATCTCATCTGTTGCAAAGAGGATGTAACGCAAACCACAAAGGAACACACACTTCAGCCTGTATTTGGCTCCTTGGAGTGAAGATCATGCACTGGAGATCCTTAATATCTTCAGGCACTCTATTCTGGCAGATTTCGCCACTTTCCTTTGCAGCAATATTTTGCCCTTGAAAGATAACACATCTAGCAACAGCCTACAATAGAGCACCTCTGCATCTCTGGTTGCACACCACGGCACTCTTCCACGACTATCGTTAAGATAGATTATTAAAATTTTATTGAATCTGCTGGGATTAGTATTTACTCCACGTGCGGTAAAATGGAATGATGTAGAGCATTTTCAAACATGCAGTGCTGAAATACAGACAAGAACGATTCCTTGAATTCACTACTATTATTAGGTATTTTTTTTTTTAGGTATTTTAGGTATTATTAGGTATTTTTTTTTTACTTCACTATCCAGTTGGTCATAAGAATAAAATATGCAGTATGACTAAACTAGGTGATTTTGTTCTTTGGAAAGGTGAGAAAGTGTTAGGATGCTCTTTCCTTTATTAATTGCTTGTGTGATATTAAAATCATTGGAATTGGATTAAAAACATAATAAAGATAATAAAAGTTGATTTCTTGATAATGAAGTCTAATATATACTACGATTTCTAGGTACTGCAACTGTTGTCATTTAAGAGGCKAGTCTGCACGCCCATGTCCTCACACATGGACATGTTAAACTACTGTTTTCTTCTACAAATCCAAGAACAAGTCCAGCCTCTACAGAGACAAAAAGAATAAAACTTTAAACTCTCAAAACACAAGAATAGAGTCCCTTATGCTAAGTAATCCCATAGGAAACAGGACAGCATTCCCTATGCCAGTGTGATCAAAGGAAGCTTCTTCATTCCATCACAGCTGTGGCCATGAAACAAGTCTAAAGCATCACTGGCTACACCCTGGGTAGGCATCGAGACTTTAAAACAGGTCCAGTCTGCTACTTTATCACCTTTTTTTTTTTTTTCTTTCCTAATGTAAGTGTGGAAAGAAATCTACCTGTCAGAGTAGCTCTCTTTATATAACATAGTCCTTACCTATTGAAGGATCTGAGTAAATTTCTTTACCATATTTTCCTGTCTTGGTAACTGCTAGCACCTAATATGCCATTTTCATCTTTTGGAAAAGAACTATTAGTAAATATATCMAGACATGTTTTGGTACTTTTAGAACAGCTAAAATACTCAGAGGAGTCAGGCAGTGGAGCCCATGTGATCTCTCATACAAACACATAAATAATGTTTCAGACCAACTTCTGGGACAGACAGCTTTCCTTAGAAGTGGCAAATGTAGATTTAAAATATTTTTAATRATATACAAGCTTGACTGTGTTGGTTTTCATTCATAAAGAAGTGTTTCCAGCTTAACGTGTAATATAAAGAAAAACTACCGTAGAAGGAATACATTATTAATACTTAAAATGTCTCAGAGCTACAGCATGTGTATGATACAGTCTCAGCAGATACTATTATAGTAATTAAAAAAAGAAAAAAATTTTATGTTGAACATTTCTACACACAGTAAAAATCTGCATCTTTAGGCAACATCTTTTCACAGAATCACCAAATTACTGAGGATGAAAAGCACATTTGGAGACACTTTAGGAGACAAACCCTTCTTTTGACTTAATTGCAGTATTAGATCAGAAAATCAAAGTGACATTAATCTTGTAAGCTATAGCAGCTAAACTTCAGAGATACCTATAAACGGATAGACTGACTCCTATTGCCAGAGCTTAATAAAGAACGCTCACAGAGGAAGGAAGGAAGRAATACGAACAGTATTTAAGTCACGAGCAAAACTAAATAAAAAGGACATGAGATTGGCTTAGTCATAATAATTTATTTTTAAAAAATGGGGTGGCTGGGGGAGAACTTGTGATATTCATGTTTCCAAATTCTTCACTATATTTAGGAAGGCTATAAACATCTTAGAAAATGAAATTAGATATTTTCACAGGTTGCATATTCTTGGTGCTGAAGTCTTAAAAAAAAAAAAAAAAAAAAACAGGTATCTCACCCCCTTAAAATAGTTAAACACTCTTGAAAAAAATAACCCGGTAAAGAAATAAAGAACACGGCAGCTGGTATAAGGGCCAAGATGCAATAGCAGCAGTTTTTAACTTACATTTGAGTGTTTCTCCAGCATAAGGTATATGTAGCTTAAACCGATCACAGCTGGGTCCCGGCGTCAAGGATGTACATCTAAAAGAGAATGTAAGAATTTGCTAAGATGATAGTGTATAGAAACATTATTTTACAGCGTACAAGCAACAGATACAGTAAAAAGTTGTCAATATTAAAAATATTCATCTTTATAATGATGGAAAAGAAAAAAAAAGGTGAGAAGTTGTGTGAGGCCTGGCCTCCTCTGAACAGTGTTTCCCACTACAGCACGAGAAACTTTTAAATCTGTGCTAATTTTATTTCTTCTTTCTTATTTTAATACAAGAAACATACAGAGAGAATCCCTGTTTTGAGGATGTCATCAAAACAACAGCCATTTACCAGCAAAAGCCATCAAACTGCTGACATTGTATACACTATTTTTCACATACAGTTATGTGCTGAGTATCCCTGCCTATTTTTACCTATTTAACATTTATTTTTCCTCTTGTGGAAAGTCTCACAGTAAGCTTCCAGGTGAGGAGGTTTCAGAACCTGGTGTTCTAGGCTATGGCAACTCAGCATCTAAATTTGTGCTCTGTGAACATTTCGTATCTCCTGCTTGTGTGAAACACCCTGAGTCCTGACTGAGGCGATGAGTGAGCATTCTGCAAGAACACAACAAACAACACTGAAAAGCTTTTCAGCCTCCAGTCCGGAGAAACACAACTTTTTTTCTCACTTTATGAGTCACATACCAAAGATCTTTGAAAACAAAGACCCAACAAATCCCAGATGCAAGAAGAAAATGCAGCAGTCCCTGGGGCTCTCGCCACTCTAGCTGGTGGCATTAACACATCCCAGGAGCATAAGCCTCAGAAGCCCTTAGAGTTTCATTGCTTTCTTATTACCCACAGGTTTTCTTGCCAGAAGTTTTCTTGCTCTTCTACCACAGGGCTACACTTGTTGCAAGCTACATAAAGCTCAAAGTTAAAGACTTGCTAATACTAGATGCAACCAACACTGGAAAACAACGTAGACAGTGGCAAAAAAGGCCTAAGCTCGTACATCAAGTCAGAGCTGTACTACAAACCATGTAACAAAACAAAAGCCATGTTTAATAGGCTAAAAATATGACCAAAAGAGGGGAGGGGAAAAAAAAAAAAAAAGAGAGAGAGAGAGAGAGAGAAAGAAATTAGAAATTAGATAATTTTAGATAATTGGTCTTGCAAATCAAAGGGAAGCAACCTATGTCCTACCTTCTATTTGGAAATGTTCTGCCATGCCTGTGAAAACATAGTGAAAAACAACCTAGAGAAACATAATATAGATACGATTATCAGATGTGCACAGGGCTGGTTGGAAAGCCAATTTCAAGATTAGTTCAAACTTGTTTCATCCATGAAGAATGCACAGATTAGGTTTTCTTCTAATAGACCGCTATTCAGCATTTCATTAGAAGTCTTTGATGATGGAAGACAGACAATGTTTATTAAATCTACAGGTGATGCCAATGTGAGAGGTAACACAGCACACTGGATGACAGGACCTGAGCTGAAAATTATTTTGATGATACGATGCTCCATACTCTTTTTTTGAATTGCATCTAGGTGGAGCTTAGCAAGAGTGGTGAGTATCACTAGTATCACTAAGAGCAAAAGCAGATTTCTTGGATGTGTTTGAGAATACCAAGACTGAAGCCCTAGGGACAACTGCAATAGTAGGTGAGCAAAGCAAACAGGAAGCAGTSAGAAGATTTTAATGAATGTGGATAAATTTGACATCTCCAGGTATGAGATGATCATCTACCTTCAAGTCATTTCTAAGGTTTGCATCACATAAGGCTAATGGTAGGTAGCATTCAAAGAAAGAGAGAAAAAAGCCCCCCACACCTGCTACCACCACCAAGAACCTTTTGCAGGTTCCAAAACATCTCTGCAGCACCAGTTAATATTTAATGGMAGTTTCTTTCCAAGTCTCACAGGTCACAATCTCAGGCACATTTTTCTAATACCATCAAAATAACACTGTTATAAGCTTTTCAACAGACATAATTTTGGGATCTTACAAATATGCTTCAATCTTTTCTTTTAGCACAACAGGCCATTTGGAAATACTTTGGGGAAAGTATAATATTCTTTAACGTTAAAATAAAAGCCTGATTTAATGGTAAGTGTCCCTAAAAGCAAAACTAAGTACTTTTCTTAAATTATTACACTCCACTAGAGAAGTTTTGAATTTTACTGCTCTAGAAGTGATGGAAAGTGACAGCATTCACAGTCATTTCTGTGCCAAATTACACTCTTCGACTAGGCCGCACAAAAGACTACAAAAACCGCAGCAGGCTGAGCAACCAAGCAAAAATCCTACATACGTCCACTTGAAAGAAGACAGTTTCTTTTCRGTATGAACAGGGAAAGAAGACAACTCCTAAGGCACACTGAAAAATTGATCCAAAATCTAGCAGTGTGTGTGTAACTTTATTTTGCCAGAAAGTCAGACAGTTCTTTCTCACTTGAATTTCCTCAACACATGTAACCTCATATGATTGGAAAGATGTCTACCTAGAAGCCTGCCCTCTATCCTCTCTAAAAATAGTGGATTTTTTAATTTTTTTTTTTTAACGTTTGATGATCTTCTTGGTTCAAGTGGTCCCCATAAAATCATGCTGTAATAAGGTGTTTTGGGGATTAGTTGTTGTCTCATCTTACTAACAGCAAATTAGTACTAGAGGAAACTGTTCACCTACTTGAATTCACTTCAGAATCTGACTTCATGTTAAGATGAACAGAAGTGCCACCTCCCTGCTTCTTCATGATGAACATTATACTGAAGCACATACCTTCATTTAAATCATCAGTATTTTACACAAGAAAGCATCCGTGTACCCTAAGATCTCTCACAATGGTTTCTTTATCAAAGAATCATTAGCTTCACAAGTTTCAAGGACCAAAAAATAGCCTTAACTACAAAATATACAAAATACACACACAGATATTCCAAGYAGAATACCAGTAAAGATATAACGAAGAAAGCATTTCTTCTTCTAAAGGCAGAACTCCACCATATTTTTCTGTCATTTGTATACTTTGGTGTAAGAGAAAACCTTGATTGGAAACTCAACTTGAACCATTTTTCGATTCTTATGCCTTTAATGGTTTACTTTTTCCTCTCTTTATAGATGAAAATCTGCTCCATTGTTCTTTAAAGACACAAGATTTAATTACACTTAATTACAAATTCATTGTAGAATTCACAACTGCATATTGGTATATGGTGGTAGTAGCAAGGGAGAATGGAAGGAAGGTGATTTTTTATTTATTTTTTTTTTTTTAAGGAAGCATGGGTGAGGATCACATTTTAGAAAGCTATTTCTACTAATGAAAACTTGTATCACACTGGAACTCTCTGTCACGTTGCACAAACCTTTACAGGCTGTCAGAGGCCTGGAAATACACAAGAAAATACTAAGCAGCTGCTGCTGAAAAACAGCAGATCTAACCAAAATTCTGTCAACTGAGCAAATTCTGAAATGAGAAAAATAGTCCAGTAAACACTTCTCCTTTTTATATAATGGCAGAGAGATACACAGATTATACATATATAAGATACAGGAACTTACATTTAAGATATAAAGCCACACACCACTGCTTTGGGGAAATATGAAAATCCACTTACATTTAGACTGATTGCTGCTTAAATGGATATTTTCATTTTAAAATCAGAAAAGCAAATACATAATTATTCCAATTATTCCAAACACCTGTCCAACAGCTGAATCCACCAGTTTCATAAAACTTGTTTCCATCCAAACTGGTTCGTTTGAACCTCAGGAATTGAACAGTGACTACTCTGGTCCTGCAATAGGGATGTTCTTATTAAATTTGAATCCTGTTAGTACTGGTGATACGCCATAACTGCAACAGCATTTCAATCCAGAGTTGTTTGGTAGCCCTGAAGGTGCCTCCAGTGTTAGACACATTCCAAAGAACTTCACTTTCTATAAATGCTGATTTTCCTGTAAATAAATATTTACCCTTAATTATATGAAGGACATTATGCTAACAGAAATTTCAGAATAGGATACTAGCTAGAATATACCACCAACAATCCTTCAATAGGATACTAGGTAGAATATACCACCAAGAAAACAATCCTTCAATCTCCTTCTGTATCCATGGGCATATCTGCATTTTGTAAAGTCTGAAGCTCAAATAAGTGCTTAAAAATCAGCTGACAGCTACCTACTTTCCCTGGCAGCTTGTACAAAATCATCTAATGATGACTATCATTAATAAAACAAATTAGAACAGTTGTATCTTTATTAAGAGTTTGCCAAAACAGATGTGCCAAGTGGGAAAGCTGCCTGCTTCTAGAACTAGGACTTAAAGGACTTAACCTCAAACCTATTCTGCATTTGCTGCAATTTCCAGTGGGAAAAGTCCTGCAACCTCSCCAGCCTCTGCCGGACATGGACACTCAATGTAGCTTCAATTGGGACAACTCCAGAGACGGAAAAAGAGGAATCACATCTGTACATAATTTTGAAGCCATCTCAGAGAACTTCTGTACTAAATGCCAGTCAGTACCAAACCACACGATGRGGATTCTTTTGGTATCAAGGGTTCCCTGTTCATCTTCCCTAGGAAAGTTTTTTTTAGAACGGTTCCTCAATCACAACCATAATGCAGGTTGGAAAGGAGCTCAGGGAGCTAATTGTGATAAAAATTACCAAAAATAAATAGCAAATAACAAAAGACAGCTGTCAATAAAGAGGCAGCTTTATAAACACRTATTACAAGCAAAGTTGTTCCTTTTGTAAGATTCTTATACTCTTGCAATTGCCTTTAACTCCCCTTAACAACTGCACACGTACATACACTCTACAGTCTCCAAAGGAATATGACAGAAACAGTAAAGGGGAAAAGAATGACTGAAAAACAAACAAAAAACTTACAACGGGACAACTATTATAATACACAYTCCAGTAGACTACATTTCAGTAAATAAACAATTGAATTAACCTATACTATTAACATATACTACCTTTTTGTCATAAATTCCGACCAAGAAAATGCCCAGCTTCACATACAAGTTCAGCTGGATCCTAAATCTTTGGAATGAACAGGCAAAATTTGAGAGAAGCATATGAGAAAGTTGGAAGATATGTCCCCTGGATTTACTTTCTTTCCCTYCTGTCAAATTCCAACTCCTGTTTGGTATTTTCACAATTTGCACTTGATTACCTGCTAATTGCAACAAGGCAGAACCTAATAATCAGCCATAGGCCACCTCTACCCTTCACTAATGTGAATTTAATTCACATTAATCGCAGTCTACCACCTGCAGCTTCAGATCCTTTCAGTGCTCACAGGAAGAGCATATTCATACCGAAAGTTTCAAAAGCTGAGCTATTATAAGCAAGATTTTTATTAAGTCTATAAGCATTGCTCTTAATACCATCCTTAATAGCCATTATGGCCCTCAACTTCAAGGGTTTTGCAAGAAAAYAAACAGTTCTGAAGTGAAATGCTGTGAATAGGTACTAGGAAAAACACAAGGACTAGGAGTAYAGCCCATGTTTACATATTTTACTGTTTAATAAGCTAAATACATGATTAAAAAAAGAGTCCAGTGACCATACATCCTTTCTTTTTACCTTTCACTTTCCAAAGATTTTTCCTAATTGCATATTTTTACAGCTCTCTGGTCAGGTACCTCTAAGTATTTGATTCGCTAATTTTAAACTCTTAGAAGCAAGTAATCAACCAAGCACCAATTTAGCAATTCAATAAGAATCACAATAGCCCAAAAAATGCGCAGACAGCAGGCTATTARTACAAAAAGTTATTATAAATATTGTTATTACAGAACATAATATAATGTATTTTCCTGCTCCAATGAAAATAATCAATGGCAGAAGTACGCAAGTTGTAACCCAATTTTTATTCAGGAGATTGAAACAAAAATCACAAAAGATGAAAAGATAGAAAAGACAGGGACATGTGAAACTACAGCCACTATGAAATTTCACTGGAAACCAAAATTAAACATGAATAATCCGAGTTTTTCAGTTGAACAGAGAACTGACCAGAAGTAACAGGAATTCTGCCAGGTTTTTGGCTTAAGAATATTTCARTGTTGCATATTTTCCTAAAAACAGTAATTTGACACAGAGTTTTGAAGCAGGTTCCCAATTAGATTTCTGGTGTTCTCCATGGAGCTACCTTTACAACAACAACAACAAAAAAGGAAGTTTTATGACGAGTTTTTATCTCCTGCAGTGAAGCATAATGCTGGGAACTAAGCAAGACACTTATCATAATAGCAGAAAGTCCTGGGCAGAAATCAGCAGTATATTGATGTAAGTGTGCAGTGAGTTAACAAGGYACAGATAGCCAAAATATACATTTAAGTAACCTGTTATAGTATTTCTTTTCAGCTCTATTTGTCAGGTAAATTAGTACTATGTCACGTCAAGCTCTCCCTAAACAAATTGGGAAGGGAACAGTTGGCATCCGTACCAAAGAGTTTCTTCATTTTTATCAAAGCACAAAATTGAAAGAAACTGCATTCAATTTTTGCAAGGTCAGGCAAGAAGTCACTCACTGTCCCAACCTCAAAATATCAGCAGAAAGACACTGTGCAGTAGAGAACTTCAGAAAAATATGTAGTCTTTCAAAGTGGAGGCAAAAGTTAACAAAATTAACTAATGCTACCTTGGCTTTTTTTTTTTTTTTAATTGTTTATTCATAGCATCTGAAACTAGCAAGTGCTTACTAAAAAATCTGAAGCACCGTGGGTAAAAAACAGCATTAAAATGCCAACACATTTTTGAAGAATATTTGCAGAACCATCAACAATGTGCTCTACACTGAAAATCAAATCTTTATCAGGTAGATATTTTCACTTTGTTTTTCCAACAGACAGAAACAAAACCACAAGAACCCAAATGCAGAGCCAGGCCATCTTCYTGGGACAGCAGAAAAAGTGCTGTTCCACTCTAAAAACTCTCTCACATCGTCTCACCAGCTTCACCTTCTTCTCCCTGTTAAATCTTCCTCAGGAGTGACAAAGTCTCATTGCTAATAGGGAGGYTTCTTGAAGAGAAGAAATACAACTATTACTAGAAACTGGAAGGAAACTGCCTACTCTATGCAAAATAAGTAATAGTTTATAATTTTTTCAATATAGCAGTAAGTCTCAAGAGACTGTATCTTTCCTGGAAGCTATCACATGCTTTACAGCATACATTTTAACTCTGAGCACAATTATTTTAAAAAACGGTTTTTATAATAGCRATTGCATGCAGAAAAGTCAGACTGATTAAACTTCATACTTACACAAAATGTATGTTAAAAACCTACCTATAGATAACTGTGAACAATGGAATGCAAATTTTCTCAACTAACTTGAGCAGAAACTTTCAGTTCAACCTAATCAAAGACAAAACAAGGTGAAACTTTGGAATTTCTGCTGCACTAGTGTAAATTTTCCTTCTTACAGTGAAATACTTTATTTCATGAAATACTAATGTAAAATGCATATTTACATTTAAAAGGGGGAAGCATTCAAATGAAAAGGAAATATCAAACATACTGCAGACCATAACACAAAATCTAAATCATTACTGCTCATGAGGAGCAGGGTAAGCTGTAAGCATCTTACTACAACTCAAGAATGAATTCGTAMGTAGATTTAAAAATCTACTCCAGACACTGCTACATTCTTTTGATCACTCTTTATATCGGTTTCTTTCAGAAACAAAAGAAATTKTAATTGTAAATTTCAAAAAAGTACTAAACAAGTTACAAACAGGTTACAACCTCGCTGCCAGTGGGTACCCAGGAATACATACTCACTCCTTAAGTGAAGAAAGTAACATCCTGAAATTTTGTATCATTGTATTCCTTTTGAAATTTCACCTGCTGCAACACRTTGAACTATTTTTAAAAACAAAATAGTGCGAGAGGCCTACAGCGTAACTCAAGGTTCATACGTGGGCTTTGAGGGACAGATGTAGGTAGAAAAAAAAAGACTCTGAAAGGCAACTACCAGAGATTCAACTTTTGAATCATTGTTACAAGGCACAAAAGAAGCAGCAGCCTCTTAAATAAACAGATTCTACATTATATAATAACTAAATACCCTGTTACGTCAAATTAATCTWATTTTGCATATTCAGTATCTTTCCGATGATTGTATGCATAAACTCTAAGAAAAATACCTTTGCCATAGTTCAGCTGGCAATAAGTGGATTTCAATATCTAATTAAGATGTCATTATTTCAAAGGGACACCGCTGGAGATACTGAGGGACAGTTTATGGCACTGGCTCAATGGGCAGCACTGTTTTCTCGGGGTCTGCAACAAGTTAAAATCCTGTGAAAGAATTAAATTCTTAGATCTGTTCTGACATTTCAAAGAATACCTYTTATTAATGCAACAGAGTGGTCTTCCAAGGTTTTCTTGTCACCAGACTCAAAGCTGCTCTGCTARCAGTGCTACATTTCCAAGGCGAGCTAACACCAAGGTTCTGCTTGTGTTCACTGCGGAGCCCACAGCCCTTTTTACACGAAAAAAAAAATTATAGATACTAGCTTTGCAAACTTGGTTAAATTCTGCCTTGGTAGCTGTGTACCACTGAACTTTTGCTTAGTATTGCTACTGAAAAGTTTCCTTCTTTCTTGGCATGCCATATTGCTGGGCACAGTTAAGGGGGACTCACACTTCCTCCTTAGGCACTCTGCATTAACAGGAGTCATATAATTCCCGTGAATAGGAATGGATCCTCAAGGCCCTACTCAGGCATGTAAATTGTCTGATATAAGGCTGCTTAAAACATCTGTAAAACACACTGACATTATGGAACTTTAACATATTATTATAAAATATTTATACACCCAAGCACTGCAAAAGAGCAGGAGCTTTTCCTTGCCACCATTATTTCAACCACATTTCCCTCCCACTCTCCCGCGCAGAGCAAATTAATATATCATCATACTTCATAGTTTTAATCAAGCATAAGTTCTTTAATGCTGTTCATAAACAAAACTAAGTAGTCAGTAAATGAAAACAAACACAAACAGCATTCTGCACTGAAAAGACACGYCATTTTACTTTTCAAACATTACTAACACTTAAAACAGATCTCCAACACATGACTGCATTTACAAATCAARATCAATTAGCATAAGTTATAAACCTGGAACTCAGCCTTGCACAAGAGAAACAAACGGGAAATTCATCCCATTTGGGGGCTGGAGAACAACAAAAGCAAAGCTCCAAACAGGCAATGCCATGTTTGGAGATGCTACTATATTCAGAATAGCACCATCATTCCATACCAACCACAGCTCCAGTTTCTCAAATTTAAGAAACTGGATGTGATGGACAATAAAAACATCCAAAGCCTTTGGATTTTGGTTTTATATGCACTGTAAAGCACTGGTTTACCAGGGAAGGGAGGCACTAGGCTAATCCCTATTTTTCTACCCAAATTAAGAGGGCAGCACATGACCCTGGAGCAACCATGCAGYCGCCCTCCTTGATGCACTCATTAGTGAGAGCACATCCAGAAGCTTCTAGAGGTCTTCATCATTTTTACTTACTGCCTTAAGGACTTTAGCTTAAAAGTTACATTAGAATCGTATTCTTTTTATTCTTATGAATTCACATATAACAGTTTAGAACTGTTTAAATCATAAAATATTTGCAGATTCTGTAATAAATTCAAGCCAGCCTGCAGTTAGTTTGTGTTTACAGATTCCTTCATATGTCAATAAATGCACAACAACTATTTAAACTTAAGTWTCATGAAACACCAGTATTTAAAAATGGTAATAATTAATTCATTGAGAACTCAAAAACTGCCTCTTAGTTACTTTCAACTATTTAATCTAGAGCCTCTTCCTTACCTTCAAGTTCCATCTTTTAAATGTAAAGCTTGAGTCAGCACCACTGCAACTGAAGGGAGTTTTGCAGTTAACTTCCAGGACCTCATTCCCATCATTCTGCCTTAACTRCACTCCTTTTTCCTTTTGCTTATGCTCCACTTCTCTTTCCCTCTATTTCTGTTTGTTCACACTAGTAGCACTTACTTTAGGCTCAGCCTTCTGCTTCTTCTGGGTTATCACTTTTTTCATGAAAGCGTAAGGAAATCACAGACTTTAATGGGTTAAYTGCAGGATGTGATGTGAGAAAAAAAGGATGACGTAAATCAGTGTTGGTGGCTTTCTTTTTGACTCTTGAAGCCCTGCAAGTTTTTCTTTGGAGGCAGTACCTGGTAGCATTAGAAAACAGGGTGGGTTTTCCCTTGCTAATCCCTTCCTGAACCTCTCAGGAACAGTATCTAGAGCCTGAGAAATCCATTGACTTAGAGATCCCTGAATTAGACCATGAGTTATGGAAGAATATAATCTGTAATTCTGTGATATGCCAATATTATGCTCTTTAAGTAGCTTTATACTGTCTATCTGGTAAGTTACATCCTCAAGTAGTAATTTGCAAGGAATTTCATCATTTTTTATTTCCACGGTTACAYGCTTTTTCATAAACAAATTAAAATCACATACTTATAACAAACACATATTAAAAAAAATCCTGCAAATATAACAAAATCTCCATGAATGAGACATCCGCCTTGAAGGAAATGACAAAGAATTATTTGCTGTCCTGTTTTCAAATAATGTTTAAGAAACTTATTTGTAAAAAAAAAAAAAAAAAAAAAAAACAAAGAACGCTTTAAGAAGTAATTCTCAGAAACACAGAATCTTGATTATACCAATTCCAAATAACCTCAACCCATAAAAACGTCTGAGCATAAAAAAAAAAAAAGAGGCAGATACCAAAGTATTTTTGCATTCCAGAACAAGATAAAAAATTAACATTGCTAACACTTGCATATAACAGAATTGCTTCCTTTAAACAAGTCTTGGGACAACCACCCTCAGGGCTGTACTTTGTGTTCTGGACTCCATKCTCAATATAGTTACTGAAGAATTTGAAACATTGGGTTGAGGGGGTGGTTTGAGTGTTTTCTGATTTTTGGTTAACCTTTTAAAAAAACATTCAAACTTTATCAAAGTAAACTCAAGGTTTTTCAGTAACACCACCGGGCAAAAACTTCAGATACTTTTTAAAATAGYTCTGAGTCAACTGGAAAACACTGGTTTAAATTATTTTTAAAGGCAGACGGTAGAAGCAAATCAGTGGGCACAGAACAGAATGTTTTCTCCCACCTCATCAGCCAATGCCTTCATCACTGAACTACAGCTGTGTTTTCTCACTACCTTTTGCATTCATCTTTCATAGATTCATTAGGAGAGATGTGGGACAGCCCCCATCTCAGCCCTCCTGGAGACTAACTGATGAGAAAACAAGGCTTAGTGTGAATGGAAGGTCACAGCTCTATCACTGCTCAACCTGTGTCATGTAACTTGTAAGCCTAAACGCCAAACCAGACAGAAGCAGCAACAAGGTTACAGCTTCTTGGACCTCCCAGGAAACCTGAATTCAGTCACACCACCTCACGGATACAGCAGGAACGAATGATTCTTTTCACAGTAATCATAGCATAGAATTCAAACCTTTTTCCTGAAAATGCAAGATAACTTTCAAACAGCAACAGCAAAAAACAACCTTCCAAAGTATTCATAAAACCATAAAAAAGTAGCTTACAGAAACACATTAAACAAAGTTTTCAATACTATTTTCAATCAATGTTTAAATAATAGTGATGTGAGGTGGTGTTCAGGATGCTGAAGAGTGGTTGTGGTTTATTAGGCAAAATTTAACATTCAAAAATACGCACCATAAAAGTATATAAAAAAAACAAAAAACAAAACAAACAAACAAACAACCCAACAACACAAACCAGTAGTCTGTGCCAAAACAGTGAATTAGACACCCAGAGAGTCAAAATAATCTCATGATTTGAATTCCATTCTCAAATAAGAACTCGAATCAGGGTCAGGTGCTTACTTTCAGGACAAAGGTATTTCTCACACCTTCCATTTTTTGGATTCTTTACTGGCCACCTTGGGAAACTCCTTACACTGCAGGACAGCCAACGAGAACTCTACTTCTAGCACTGCACTTCCCCCTTGTTTTATTTACAGCAGTTACGTGTGGATCTTTTTTACATGTGCATCTCAAACTTGACTTCTCCTCTGGAAATCATCAGGTGCCCTTCTAGATTGAGAAATAAAGAGGAATTTAGTTTATTTCTAACACTTGGCTCCACRGCCAGCTGATGCACTGATCGTGAGGGATGTCAGATAAATGAAAAGGGGTTTTCTGTTGTTATTTTCTTATTTAGCATACTCATATCTACAGGTAATGTCTCACAAATTTATCTTAGAGTATTTAATTTATAGAAAAGTAAGCTAGTGATAAACAGGAAGGAGTATTCATAACTCTAGCTCACTGCTGAAAAACAGCACTATCAAGTGGCAGTGATGAAAGAGTTTTAACAAGATTATTGTTGCCAACAATGTGACAAATTAAATCCCCACACTAGAAAATGGTAGTAAGACAAAAAAAGAAACAATCTAGCTAGTATGTCAGCTACAGATATACTGGAAATCATATTCACCTGGTAAAATCCACTCCCGTAAATACCTCTGAACTGCTAGTTGGGAGCTGGGTTTTTTCAAGAAGGAACTCACACACTTACCCAGATTTCAAGTCTGTAATCCGTAAACAATTGGTGGCATCCAATCCTACTTTCCCATTTCTGACCACGCTGGAAATAAAAGGCGAGAGGGCTGGCGAAATCCTGTTCAAGGCAACTTCAGGCGACATTTTAATATGTTCCTCTCTCCTGTTGTCTTGAGCTGTACAGGAGGGGCAAAAGAAAAAAAAAACTACTTATTTGATATAAATTCACATATACCGTGTGCTTACTAAAGGAAAAGTTTATGGTTTCAAATGATCAGGAATGCAAAGCATTTGAAATGTAAACAGGTTTATAAAGGAAAAATGAACACAGAGTAATTTTATCCTCTTATTTCAGCAACAGTCAAGGAAGCCCATTTATCCATTACCAACCTAAAATCAGACTCATTTCCTAGGCTCCTGTAGTTAGGATCCTATTCCTAACAAAAAGAAGGGAAAGGGAAACCATCCCGTCCCTGTCCCTCCCCAGTCCAGCTATTGGCGAGATTTTCCCCTCTCTCTCTGAATCCATGGGACTTTTGCTACCACTTGTGGTGGGACCAGGTTTTGAGCCTCTCTMTATATATACATGCGTAAAGTCTAATACAACTACTGTTAGCATAACCATAAACGCCATTATTTTTACATCACTTTGTTAAGTAGCTATATTAAGTAATTCACATTTTTCCATTAAAGGCCAACACACTGCTTTTCATTAAAAGGTAACACTGTACTCTTTAAAAGACATCATCATTCAAAAAACAAACTTAATCAGAAGAGTTTAACACTGCGCAACCCTACTAGTTAAGCCACTAAGGCAGAGCAGTTTAAGAACCTGTTCTGAACATAGACCTGTTCCAGCCCATTGGACATGACAACGTGGACAAATACAGACCGCCAGGAGAAGAGCAAGTAAGGGAAGTGGTAACTGACTACAACACTAGCTTTGTGTGCATCACACCCTGAGGCACTTCATTCCATCTGATAATTAACTGAATTTCGGAGTTTTATAGAAATATAGCCACAAATGTCTCAAGGTAATGTAAATACGGCACTGAGGAGTTGGGTGGAAGAGTCTATACCTTAAATAGGACCGCAAGAGGATACTTTAAAAAAAAAAGGCATGTATTTGAAAAACATCAATTAATACAGCATTTGCTTTCTTACAGAAGGATGCCGGGCAAGCCTTCACAACCACTTCATTGTTCATTTATACTCACAAATAATATGGATTGCTGTATTAGTCCATTTCCTATAGAGCGTGAACAATCCACTGCAATATTTGCAAGTCRATTTCCTAATGCAATATTCACTCAGTTACAAGTATTAGTGGGCAATTAATGCCTTTCCTAGAAGCTGATTGCTCTCTATAATTGGTAGCAATTACATTCACTTGATTTATAGACATATCTCCTAAAAAAACACTCATACTGAGGTACTGTGAACCAACCTTCAAGAAAGTAGAATTATCCTAGCTGTCCTGAAAGTATCTGAACAAAGCAAAAACACTTTAAGGGCAAATTAAAATACTACTAAAGGTAGATTTCCTACATACAATAGTTACCTTTAATAGGCTGTTTTTCACATTTTACAGAAGCTAAAGAAGCAAATGAAATATCTGTGTGCATATATACACATATATTCTCTTCATATGGATAGATGTATCACAATGGACATTGGACAACAGCATAAGTTTGCTTAGCAAAGACCAGCAGCCGTTTAAGATGATTCCTTCTGTTTCTTACTTCTTTCCTACCAAAAATTCCTGCCTAGTTACCTTTACTCTTCCCCAGAGGGACTAGCAGAAGAGAACACAAGCCCACACTTGACCTCTTTCAAGGCAAAGCCCAGTGGCTCAGCTACAACTGCAACAGGTTTACACCGAACTGATGGATTTTGCTGAAACGGGGCACCCGTTTCACTCTGCCAGCTCCCTGGTAGAGAGAGAAGCTTGAGGCAGAGGGGCAGGCCGGACAGCTGAAGGTTGGCACTTGTCAAACCAGAGCAATGTGACATCGTGCTAAGAGAGAAGCTCTCTGACATTTCTGGAAGTGAACGTCACACAGTAAGTTTTGAAGACGTGACACATTTGGGGGGTAATAGCCATTAAGAGGGTAAAACTTTGTGGGATAAAAAATGCACTTGGGGGACAAAGCTGGATACAGACAGGCACAACGGGCTACTCGATGACATCCCTTATCTCTGCACTAACAAAGCGCATAGGTATTGTCAAGACAAGGCTCGGGCAACTCCTAAGCATTTTCCCGCTGGTTTCTTGCGCCATATCTTTCAGCTCCGCAGCCACACAGCGAAGTGTCACTACCAGCGAGACTGGGTGATTTGTTTTGTAAACAAGGGGATTTACAAACTGCAACACAAGCAGCAGCATCCCCTTAAGTTCTAGTTCTCACACACATCTATTTTTTTTTTCCCCCTCCCAGCTTAATCTTCCTGCAGTGCCGGAGGCAGAACACAAACACACCAAACTAACCCAAGGGCATAACAATAATAATATTGAAATTCACTAGAGTGCCCCCCTCAAAGTATTAGAAAGGAGCAAACAAGTTCGCAGCTTACTCCAGTCGGGCTCGGAGCCTACAGGGAGCGGCCGGGACCCGGAGCCGGGCCGGCCCCGGCCTGCGCTCCCCGGCAGCCCGAGCGCGCGGGGCGGCCCCGGCGCCCGGCAGCGCCCCCGGGCTCAC
>NW_020455677.1:4593951-4653164 GCF_003342845.1 Nothoprocta perdicaria
GGCGGCCGCGGCGGTGCCGGGCCGGGCTGCCAGCGCGCACGCGCGGGGCGCCCAGCGGGCCGCGCACACGGGCTCCTGTGACCCGAGACGGGTGGGAGGGGGAGGCAGGTGGCGGCGCTGGCAGCAGGCGCTCGCCGGGGCACCCCCGCGCCGCCGCAGGACCCCCGCCCGTTGCCCCTGGCAACCCGGGAGGCGGCGGGCCCGGTGCGGCCTGCCGGGGCCTGCCATGGCCGCCGCGGTGGTGGTGGTGGGATCCTGCATGACCGACCTGGTCAGGTTAGTGGGGCAGGAGCCCGGCCGGCCGCGCGGAGCGGGGCCTGCCCTCGCCCGCTGCCGCGGGGCAGGCGCAGCGGCCGCGGAGGGAGCGGGGCCGCGGGGGCGGCGGCCGGGGCGGGAGCGCTCGGGCCGCGGCGGGGCCTGCGCCGCGGCGGCCGCTTCGGCTCTGCCCGCTCTGGCAGCGGCGCTTGAGCCGTGCGAGGAGAGGAGGGCGAGTGAAGGGGGAAGTCGCTGTGGGTGCGAAGCGCTGCCCGCGCCGCAAGGGCTAAAGGGGAAGCGCGGTGCTCGGGAGGGACGGGGATCCCCGGTAGGGAGGCGCTCTGCAGTGTCGTTACTGACGGGGTGGCCCCGGTAGGGAGGCGCTCTGCAGTGTCGTTACCTGTAGCCGCGTTTTACCTGGCGATTCGGGAAAGGAGTGAGGGAGATAGGGAAGACACCATACTTCCCCCCCACCCCCATTTTGCACCTGATCCAGAGGTGGAAGTGGGACCTCCCCCGACCACCAAAAAAAGTCTCTCTGTATCCCAAGTCTGACTTCAAGATTATGAAAATTAATGATAAAGTTTTTTTTTTTATGAATGTATTAATTCCCTTTGATTCTTATACACATTTTCCTTTTAGATTTAGGCATCTTGCTTTCATCGTCATTTTTTTCCACATTGCTAAAATTCAGATGCTTTTAAAAACGAAAATGGAGAAGCCTGTGAATGCTCTTTATTCCAGCGGCTTGGGCTCTATAATAAATACTATATATCAAAAGACTTCAAACAACATTGCAAGGATTGGCTGGCAGCGAGGCAAGCACTGACCTAAGCTGCTTGACTTTGTCAGCRCTGGCAAACTTGTAAATCAGTCCCTGATTTGTGCTTTTTAAAACACATCTGTTTTAAAATTATATATGCAGACTTGGTTAAAACAGGATTTCAAATATATATTTGTCTGGAATACATCAGCTTGYCCTGCTGGGAATTCTGCAGTAGAAAAACAAACAGTTTTTCAATCTGAATCAGCAGTCAATTATATCAAAGCCTGTGAGTCAAGAMAGTGTAGAATGCATGGCTAGAAAAATATTCTGTGGAGTAAGTGCAATTTAGGCATAGACATGTATTCCAAAAACAATAAAAATCTTAAATCTTCATAGATCCTGTGTCATAAAGATTCAACGTTTTATGTAATCTGCAAAACACTCCAACAGATATTTAAGAATAGTTGACTTGTAAATCAGGAAGAGCTTGTAGAACTSACATTGGCATATATATATTTATGTATATACACACACACGCACACACACACACATATATATATGAGTGATCAGATGCTTGTGACGTATCTTGAAGTATAAACCGAGGCGCTTCAGTCTCAAGAAGTTCCCTTTACTTTCCCTCTAAAAGATGGAAAAGATCAAAGAAAAAAATCTGTGAGTTTAAATGCTATTGACAGCTTTCTTGATTATTAAAAACAACAACAACATACATATATCCTCATTTTTTTGCTGATAGAAAAGTCATTTGAAGCCCTGTTAAGTGGCCTCACTGTAGCTGGAGATTAAAACATGGGCTGTAGTCACAGATTAAGGGGCTGAAAGCAAGACACCTTTATGCTGAGCTGAGCGGGTTTCTTAAATGGTACAAACACTGTCAGAAGAATGTATCTGACTCTCTGTTATTGGCCTGTACTTCAAGGAATAGTAAAAGGCTTTTTATTAGTGATAAACTAATTTGATTTGAGGGGAAAAGAGTGCACTGCCTCATTCTTTCTGTTCATAACTCAGGACTTTGGGTACTTCATAAACTAGGGAAACTAATGGATTTATATTTAGTTCATAAAAGTCCAATCTCACTGAGAACTCTTCCTAATAACAGTTTACATTTAGCCTGTGATACAAAACCATTGGTTAGACATGTGACAGTCTTGTAAGCTGTAAACTKAGATATCCCTAGATGGGGACCAAAAAAATGACCAGAGCATGATGAGCAAAACTTTCTAAAGGTAGTAAAAATTGCCAAATTAGCATTAGGATAGATGCCAAAAAGGTCCCTATTGACTGTCTCTAGGTCTGGGATTTAGTGGGGGCTGTATATTCTAGGTTTAAAGCTAGGATGCATTTCAGGAGGTACCAAAAATCATAAGAATTCTGTATTCATGCTGTTTACTCTCACTGCTTTTCCTTACTGAAAAATGATCATGTTAAGCCCTGGTCCACCATCCTTTTGGAAGCCATGGAGTAGACGGCATTCCAAGTGAATGACAGGCAAGTTAGGGAAGCCAGGCCAGCTTTTGGGCACGTGTTTGGTTGGCTGCTGCACTAGGCAAGCCTGTCTTGCCTAGAAGATAATCTCACTGGTTGAGGCTGTGCCAGGGCTGCAGAGTGCTATGTTGTAGCCCAAACTGATAGAGCACAATCTTGGCCCTCTGTCTGGAAAACTAGACGCGAAGGGTGGCGAAGTAGTAAGCAAAGGTCTGTGTAGGAAAAGTACTAAAAATCTGAAAGATAAGCTTAAAGCTGCCACTAGACATGTGGTAGCCAGAATCACAGCAGAAAAAACTTTCAATGGTTTTACTCAGCACAGTAAACTAATGGCTTAAAGAAGTATAAATGCTGTGCAAACTAGAACCACTTAATTTGAAATTTGCTATGAAATTTACCCAATGAATAAGAAGGAAAGAGAAGGTGCTACTTTCTCTTGGTGTTGGCGAAGCCTCAAATTCAGAAGAAAGGATCATGTGCCTTTATGTTCTTCTAAAGGGAAGGGGCTTTGCTTTAAAGATATTATTCTTATTGGAAATGCTTCTCTTATTGTCCTGTAGCGCTGCAGTGGCAGAATGTGGGTTTTCCAAAGAGAATTTAGTATAATCAAAACAACCTCACGTACATACATGCAGCAAACCACACTCTTTTGGCTTAATAGGACCAGGAACAAAACATATTTGTGGTCACAATCATAATCAACACTTCATTGGCAATAGCAAGCAATAGTAGTAGAAAACAAAAACAGCATTATTCTGTATGATCTAGATATCAAACCAGACGGGTACCATCCATAGTATTATTTAAATAGTTTCTGCTCTGACTCACATTTGCAGACTGGTTGTGGCAGTGGCGTTTAATTCATATTAAATCAGGACAAGACTAAACATATAAACCAATAAGAGTCAGACACACTAAAACAATTAGAATAAACAAGAGAAACTCTAGCGTGGCAATWGAAAGCAGCAAAAGCAAAGAACAAGATGTAGGATGGAAAAAAAAGTCTTTGGATAGTCACAACAGCAACAGTTTTTCTCTTTAAGAGAATGAGGCCGCAGCTTATGGGAAAACTACGCTTGTTAGGACTTTCAAAATTTGAAGTCTGAGTTTTCAGTGGACTTGGTTCCTCCCCTCCGATTGCTTCATTCCCTCCTGGGAGCAGAACGAAAAGTTCTGGCTTTCAGCCTCCTGTCGTAACCACTGTCGTTAATAATTACTACAAGCAGCAGAGKGAGTGACCGACGTGCCCTGCAAGACAAGGCAGACATGGCAGGGGAAGCAGAGAGCTGCGGCGCAGCGCGATGCCAGGCTGGAGAGAGCCCCCGTGACAAATCCAGGATTCACGTCCCCGAGTAGCCTTGTGCCTTAGGACACACATGTCTCTGGAGCTGGGGAAGGCTGGCACTTTGCCTCCTTGTTATCGAGCTGATTTGTGTGAAATGGCAAAGGTACCTCTGATAATGAGAATGCACATCTTGCTCTTAGTGGTGATTATTGGTTAGTGAGSTGCTGAGCGAAATGGCCATTGACCTCTTCTGGTGGGGAGATGACCATGATCCTAGGCTCTGTCTGTAGCTTCTCTTTCTTTAWAGTGTAATATCTGGGACTATCATTGTTCTCCTTTCTAGGGAATATGTAAAGGATTTTTTTTTAAGGGAGCAAGGAGAGTCTCAAATGTAACTTTTTTCTTCTTTGCTGTGTTTCCAGGTCTCTCTCTCCCACTTGTGCTCATTTCCATCACTTCTCATGCATGCACAGTCACCACCTTTTAATATTTTTTCTTGCTTTTATTTATTTTTTTTTCTGCTCCTCGGCTTCTCCTAGCAGCAGAGAGAAGTGGTCTAGAATCTTTCAAATCCATTTAATTTGTGTGTTTGTTTTTAGCTGTAATGCTTCCCCCTGCAGCAGCCACTCCTCATTCTAGTCAAAGTGCTGTTGCCAGCAGCATGGGAAAGCGCAACTGTGAAGGAATACAAGCTTAGTCCAGTTGAGGAAATTAATCTTTTGGATCCAGAGAAGGCATCAAGGCATGAGAGAATGTGTCATCTGTGAGTTGTTTGGTTTATATAATAGTGAAAAATCTGGGCTTGATTTCAGAGCCTGTACTATTCCCTTGTCATCTTCTCTGACCTAGCAAAGTTTGGGTGTTTAGTAAGTGAAGGACACACAGGGCATGTTCTGCCTTGACTCTTTTAGAGGATCTAAATGTGGTTTGAGAAATTCCCCCCTGCCTTCTCTTCCCTGGCAGAAATCAAGCTGTATCTAGGTCCTGTCTGCCCCCCACCCTCCAAATTAAAAAAAAGAAAACAAGTTGATGAAATCTTCAATATTGAATTTCAGAAACTTGTGTTCTCTTCACATACAGCTTGTGAATATCAGAAATGTCCCATATGTTTATAACCTCATGTGAGGCCTGCTCCAAAGCTCATTTGGGTCAAAAGAGGTTTTCATCACTGTGAACAGTCATTAAATTGCCCCCACCTCCAACATCTGTATGACTGATATGTATTTTAGGGTGTGAGAGCAATCTACAGCTTAATGTTTTAATATGTTTAAAATAGTGGATATTGTACCCGGGAGCTGAAAAGCTTTCAGCAAAGTTCATTTAACAAAAGATGACAAAATATGAAAGAGGGAAAAGAAGGGAAAACGTCTGCCTGGATGTTACTTAAATTAACACAAAATAACTCATCTAAGGGCACCAGTCACTTTTTTTAACCCATTATAAAAGCTGCCTTTGCAAACAAGCTTATGAAGTCCAAGTCAAAAACAGTGTGCAATTGATCCCAGCAGGCGCTCTATGAAAGAAACTCTTGTTTCTGTAACTGAGGATGCTGTAGGTCCTATCTCAGAAGCTCTGGTGGTGTGTAGACACCTGCTCGACACTTGTCTTTGGCTCTTATCCATAAAACCTTTTATTTTTCCTTCTTAAATCAAGTTTTGGAAGCTTTAAGAGTCTTCGGAAATATAAACGTGAAATCGACCACACAATGGCATTTGACTGAAGAGCAGGAAAGTGTTGCTTTCTGCCTTCTTAATTAAAATTCTTGCTGCTCTTTCATTTGGTGTCTTCATTTTGTGACCTGTAATTAGGCGCTGCCTTTCTTTCCAGAAGCAGTTCCATTTCAGGAATAGTTAACATGACTCTATGACTCTTGTTTTTTTAAACTTGTTTATGTAGCCTTTTTTTTTCTTTTTCCTTTTTTTTTTTTTTTTTTTTTTTTTTTTTTTTTTTTTACACATTTGATAGTACTTTGGAGCTAAAGAAGAGTCCCTGTATTATTATTAACAGGCCTGTGCCATGGCTGAAGTCATGGCTTCCCAGGAACTCAGAGGCAGTGCCTAGTATTTGTCTTCCTATGCACTTGCAAAGCATTTTGGAGATTATGAGTGCAGAGGCTGCTTGGTAGAAAGACAAGCAAAAGGTGAAGAGAAATTAAAGAAAAGTTTAAAAAAAGGAGAAAAAATAGGTGAGACAGGAAGTTTTATTGCAGAAAGTGCGAGTATACTATGGAGTTGGGATTGAGATAAAAGGCAGGGAAACTACAGTTTTAGGATTGTCACGTAGTGACAGCTCCCCAGCTGTCCCTCTGCTTCCTGCTTCTCTTTCTGCCAGCTCTCTCTGCCTGCTCACTTTGTGCAGTTTTCTCAGGTGGCTGCATGGCAAGGCTCAGGGAAAAGCCTYGTTTTAGGATTGGTATCTTCTCCCAGCAACAGCATTTTGCAGATAGGACACCCACTATGTAGTCTTTTACCTCCTCCTTCCCAGGAATGAGTTCCCAGCTGTCTGCTTCTGTTCCTACCAGCTGCAGTGTCTGGGGCTGTTTAAGTTTGTAAATTGCTTTGAGATCCTCCGAGATGAAAGGCTCCACTTAAGTGAGATCATTATCGTCCTCTGCGTTTCTCCACTCCCTCCTGTCGGCCCAGGCTCCTTTTCCCAAGGCAGGGTCTTGCCCAGGACTCGGCATTCCAGGCTCGCTGCAGTGCGTAGCTCACACGCAAGCTTTAACTTCCAGGCCTGGAGTTGTTTGACGCCTCTCAGTGCTTAAAAGCTGCAGGCTGAATATATATGTTTGTCAGCTGGTGCCAAAATACTTAGCACTCGCTGCATAGAGCTCTTGCTTCTGAATTTGTGTCTAACTTCATGTTGTTTTGTGTGCTTGAAGAAACCATACAGTTCTCTTCCTCCCACTTCTTAAGTACTTACTCATTCTAGGAAGCATTCCAGCTATAATGTTGTTCTATGATCCTGCACTATATTCTTATAACCATACTTTGTTCATGTGGTTAAACTGTAAGCCTGTCAGGGCAGGGATTTCATGCCTGTCTGGTGTAGCAAATCTAGGGAGCAGAACCCTAGCGTGTGTTYAGAGAGCTCTGTGATTCAAAAGGAGTGAAATGGTGTTTGGTCAGGAGAATCTCTGCCTGTTTAGCTGCACTTCTAGCTGTCACCCTCACCTTCCATATTTTAACCAATTACTGTATTGTTTTTTTTTTTCCTTGTGTAGTATCATTTTTTCCCTGTATAACATCTTTGTGTGTTTATTCCCAGTGTCATTCACATTCCACAGAAATTTCCCCCTTTTCTACTAAAGTGAGGTCATCTTAAACCTGTGTTTATGATATTGCAGTAATTTCCATGGCAGTAGACTATGATATCATCAGTGGAGGATTATGCCCTTCCTATGTGTGTTAGCAATTAAAAATTATGGTTTGCGAGATAAAACTTGTGTTTACCAAGCTTTTAGGTTTACTCCATGTGAGGCAGGGAAACTATTGCTTAATTCTCAGGAGAGTTCACTTGGGTAATGGAGTAAATGAATTAAGGAACATTTGGGGCCTAGCAGGTGATAAGTTATTTGGGGTATATTTTGATGGTAGGAGAAAATCAGCTGCTCCATCTTGTGCTCTCTCACCACGCAAAGAACACTTGGTGGACACACCACGATGGTCCTTATTGTTTGATGTTATGCAGAGCTACTTAATGACCTGACTTTGAACATCACAATTTTCCTGTCTCATCAGACTGGGATTTTTCCCCTTCAAAGGTCAGTAAATTTTTCCATGCTACCCACAAAAGTGAAACAAGTACTTACCAGTCTTTGCATCTTCTAGTGATGGGTGCCTATTTGCTGGCTATCAGCAGCTGAATCTCTTTGGTAAATCTCCGTAGGTTTGTACAKGACTTCTTAGGGGTTGGTGACAGCAGAGAACAGCTTCAAAGCTGTGATGGCAAAAGAAGGTTCACTCATCATCTGAAGTAAAGTGTTACAGCAGTTGTTAATGCTACAGAGTATGGTGGATTCACAGTGCAACTTATTTCATCCTTGAAAGTACTTCAAGCAAAGGAGGTGAGTTTTCTAAGCAAACTGAAGTAAAAAAGGAGAGAAAAGAGGCTAATTAAAAATTTAAATATAAAAAAACTGAGACCATCAGACATCAGTGTAGGTATTCGAAGATAAGAGAAAATTTCCAGGCATTTTTAGTTTTGTAGTTTAATTATGGAAAATTATTCCCATGCACATTTCATCCTGCTGCTTTTCCCAAGCACTGGAAATAATCTATCATAAAGTATCTGTATAGATAATGTGGACCATTTAGAAAAAATATTCAAAAGGGCATCCTCTGATTAAGTACAAGACTTACATGTGTCCGTTTGCAACGAAGGTATGGGGTGTAGCAAGGGGTTCCCTGAAATTATTACCAAGTTAGTAGCATTACTACAAAGAAACTCTTTGGCTATTAAAATTCATGGATGGAAACAGAACTAGGCTGGAATGGAAACAAGGGAAAAAAGACTGAGTTGTTATATGCAGCTTTTGGAGACTCTAGATTGCTAATGCCCTAAGAGGTCTGGCACGTATTGACTAGCCATGCAGTCAGCTGATGGGGCTCACATCTGACTGTGCAGCTTCTCTTTCATTCTGCATTCATGCCGAGGTCTCTCTGGGCCCTGCAAATCCCAGAATGAAACTTCTGCAAAAAATGAAAGATCAGGAAATAGTAACATTATGATCACAGAAGAGGTTGTTGGGAGAATTAGCAGTGTCCAATATCAACATCAGAAGTGAAGGGTTAGTGTTCAATTCTGCTCCAGAAAGATGCCGTTTTCACTCAGCGCTGCCCAGCAGCGTGTGGTCATTGCTTCACATTGTGTCCTGCCATTTTCCAGGCAGCACAACTGCCATCTTGTGCTTTCTGGAGCCTTCTTGGGCATCTGTGCAGTTGCAAGAAAATAGAATGTACAATAATAATGAGCTGGGCATTGTCAATGCTTTGGGGTATTTCTTTGGCTTTTGCTGTAACATAATGATTCAGATTGAATATTATGTTGTGTTATTCATGTATCTATGGTTGTTTGCCACACATAAATTCCTTCCACATAAATTTTGGAGTTTGGGTTGTTTTCCTGGCTGTTATTGGAAAATAATGACTATTTAAGTTAATACTTCTCTAGCCTTTTCAGTCTGGAGATAGTTACCATACAATATTTCTAATAGTCAAAGGGGAAATTGTCTGAAACTCATTTGAAAATATTTGTTAAAATAAATATACTTCTTATGTATTACATCATGACACCCAACACCGAGAACATTTTATTTTCTCTCCCTTTATGAGACACAGAATGTCATGATGAGTTCTCTTCCATCTTATTAATGAATTATTTGATGGCCATACCATTAATGGAAAGAACTTCTTCCTAGATACATTTCTAGGCAAAAATATCTTTGGGTGAATTTTAATACATGTGACAGTAAAGAGCTGCTGGCACAAATCAAAAGCTGCAGTAAAAATCTTACAGAGTTGATGGTAACGAATTTGTGTAAAAGCACTCGGGGCAGGCATATATATGATGTTGCCTCCAGGAGCTGTCTGAGCTGTTCTCTCCAGTGGAGTTTACCAGTAAGGGTTTGTTTTGCCTGTTTTTATGGTTCCAGTTGCTAGCCCCTATATCAAGCAACAGTAAGTTATGTGATGCTGACATCCCTGCCTCCTTCCAAGCCTCGGATCATATACTTCGAGTCTAAAGAAAATAGAAAGTGATTTTTCACCAGTGTGTTGCCTAAGTAGGTGCAGCTCTATAGAACACGTTGATCTTGTGACAGCTAATTATAAAATAAGAAGGTGGTAACGTTCCAGAATGTATCAGTTGTTGCTCTCTTGTGGGTTTTATTATTCTTTCTTTCTCTTTCTGAGACCGTTTTTAAYTTAACCATTTTTAATTCTGTTTCCTCTACCAGATCAATAGTATGTCATCCCTGAACYGTCTTTGATTTCCTCTTACTTGCGTCCACCTCTAATTGTTGTCTTCCTACATCATGTTCTTATAGTGCTGTTTTCTGGATTGTTTTTTTCCTGCCTCTCATCTTTCCAAAAATAACTCTTGCTTCCAAAGGACCGTAACTCCTTTTTGCTAATTTACCCTATCCATCACTTTCTATACCCGCTATCCTCTGTCAGATTCCTGTTTACAAAATACATAAACCCTCGTAGTATAAATACGTAAAAAGGATAAAAAGATACGTTGGGCAGAGCTTAAACATAAAGGATAGAAAGAATTAGGGAGGCCAGATTAGGTTCAGCACTCAGGGGGCTGAACAGGCATTTTTCCTGGTCATGGCCGTAATGAGACTGAATAGACCTTCCTCCTCCTCATTTTCTGAGCTTGTTAATATTATTCATTGGGAATATCCTGTTAGTGTTTAGTGTATTCTCTTTCTTTTTGTTTTTCCCCACGAGAAGGAACAAAAAGAAAAATGTCCTGGTGAGAGAAGCCACTGGTACTTTTGCTGAAGCTCGTAGTCCTCCGTGTAGTGAAAAYGAGCACATAGTCCATCTGTTTCCACTCCCCATTGCTGATGAACTTCTAAGTATTAACGAAGACATAGGCCTGATTTATCAGCCGATTTCACAAGTCAGTGTTGTTTGGATTTGTGCCTTTCTGATGTTTAGAGATCTATGTTCCCCAAGAGAGCTTAGATAGTGAAGAGGTACTTGCCTAGAGAAGATTCCTGCTTGCAATAGCTGAGTTCACCTCGACCAGGAAAGCCCAGGTACCCTTGCCCTCTCCCCACACACACACTGCAATTTTTCAGCATTATYCCCCAAATTTTTGTATTATATTAACACAAGATTTTAAAAGATGGTTTTATAATTTGATTGCACTTCAGATAGATTTTTTTTTTAATAGTGAACTGAGGRTGAGTTTCAACATAATAAACTATCTGCTGAAAGCATTGAGAATTTGGGATGGTTTAAATATATTACTTTCACCTTATGGTGAAATTGGCCCATTCACTCCAGCATATTATTTCCACGCTGTTGAATGTTTTCTGTTAAATCCTGTCTTTAAAAGGTAGAGAACAGATAAATTTATTTTGATCAATCCTTGGGCATATAAATATAAATCTTTGCTAGAGTTGCAAGGGTTTTGTGGTTTGTTTTGCTTTGTGTTGCTTTTCTGCTTTAAGCCTGGTATTTCATCATGATATAATTCAGTTCAACATAGGAACCGTAGGCAGCCGCCTTTAGTACTGGGTGAGCACAGTGTGTCTCAGAGACAGTCTATTCTAACATCCACAGCAGAGTGCCTTAGAAATAATTATGTAACTGTTATCCAAAAATAATGTAATTGAGAGACATCAGTGAAGAGCAACGTGGGAGGGAAATAAAGTCAGAGTAGTAATTTTGAAAATTTCCACAATCTTCCTTAAATACAAAACAGATGTTTGGTAAGAATGATGGAGTGTTTGCTGAGACGTCAATATTTTTAGATAGATTTGTATTTATGTTTTGTTTTTTTTTAATAAAATCTCTTCACAGCTTTGAGTTCAGAGTTACCCATAGCACAGATTATGAAGCCATCAGTGCTATGGCCACCTTTATCCCAAAGGCTGAATGCTTCTGATGTGAGGAGAAGTTGCACGTCTGTTGTCTCCCAAGAAAGTTTTTCATTTCAGCAGGTAGTCCAGTAATGTGCTCCTTTGCACTGAATGTTTCCTACCGCTAAGAAATTCAGGAATTCTGCCATGATTCCATCCTGCTTTCAGCAAAGTGCACTACTGSGTGTTACCATAAATGTCTAAGGACATTCATCTGGATGGATCATTCTTGTTGGCTTTGCTTTTTAATACCTAGTAGGGTAAAATCTACTTCTATGTGGAGGATCAGCAGAAATACTCACTGAAGTTCCACTTTGAATCTGATTTTGAGGCGTAAAGTGGGATTTGAAGAGGTCTGGAAGTTTGTTCTCGTTCTACATGTTATCTTAAATTGAGGTTGTAGTGGTACTGCATTATTTTAGAAGAGGCAAAACTCTCATGAGAAATCATTGCTGTTCTGTCCTTCCTACCTGTAGTCTCAGCCATTCATTTCATTTTCTCCCTTGCTAGATACTCGCACCAGCTGTGTCAGTTCAGTTGTTTACCCACTCAACAATGAGAAAGTCTGTCTTTAAATAAATAAATAAATAAAACAACTTCTGTGTTTGGCAAAATATGTATTTTCCCTGGTTGCAAAACTCATTGAAAAGATCCCTTCTGCTCTGCACCAGTTCAACATTCATTTGTTTGTACTGTGGAGACAGATTGTAAATTATATAAAATCACACAGGTCTGAAAAAAAAATCCCTCTGACTGGGTGATGGCTTCAAGTTTTTGCTACATCTCACTTTGCCCCGGTGCTTCAGCAGCCTTCTGGGAAGGGGCTGCTCTTTTACCATTTGCTAGGTACAGGTTCGGTGGGAGTTTTATGAAGTTTGTTACTCCAGCTAGAGTGAGCACCACACCAGCAGGTAGACAAGGAATAGTGATCAATTATTTGAATTGCCTGAGAAGTTATTTTTTTAAAAAAAGAAAATCTGTCATGCTCATGTGGGGAAGAAAAAAAATAGAGATTTTTGTGTATCTCCTGACTGTTCCTTCATAATTTTTTTCAGTTATTAATGATCTGAAATGAGACTAAGCACCTAGAGCTGAAAAGCCCTAACCTAAGTTAGTGTTTAACTAACTATTTGACTAAATAACCAAACCATATTTAACTAAATTCTTGAGGCAGTCTCTTCATAAACACTRAAAATTTTCCACCTTCCAATAAGGTAATTCAGTGGATTATTGAAAGGGATGAAAACATAAAGAAGTCACAAATCTCGGATTCTAGAGAGTTGAGGTCTTTTTGTCTCTCTACTATGGATCCTTTCCCATAGCACATGATCAAATCTGCAAAATATTAAGCTAGACAAAAAAGACCAAGGCTAAACCAAAAAGTTGTCAGATCYAAAAGAGGTCTGGGAGTTTCTCACCACAACATTGTACTGACATTCTCAGTTAGGGGCAAGAGCTGGTTTTGGCTTTATAGTCGTTCTGTGTTGAGGACCAGGAAAGCCCAGTCGGTTCCAAGTACTGCACAGTGACTAGTTGCAGCTACTCCAGTATCACAGGGATTTTCCTCATCCTGGGGAATTCCCAGGAGGAGAGGAAGAGCCAGTTTTGTTCAGTCATTCAAAGGGAATGAGTCAAAGCAATAGTTTAGGCCTTCTGCTATATTCCTCTTTATTATGATAGTTTTAAATGCAGGACTTTACTTGTACTGATGTAGTGCCTAGAAAACAAGCTTTCCTCATATTTAGGATTGGACCAAAGGCATGAAAATGTTGAAGACACGGACTACAAGTCATGTAAAATCTCACAGGTCTAAAAAGAAACCTCTAATCGCAGCTCCTAGATGGTCTTCATCTGTCTTCTGGTGAATAAAGGAAATGTCTGAATGTTTCTTTTAGTACTAGGTAAATTGCAAGTATCTTAGTTAATGCTTCACTTCTGATCTAACATACAGATTTGCTTCCCCTCTGAACTGCCTGACGAGGATTTTTTTTTTTTTCCACAGAGAACATATCACTTGTCACAAATGCACAAATATTTTCCACTTTTCTTCAACCTATCTAATGGGCTGGGTGTGCTCTACTTAGTCCACAGCACATGGCAATTTAACATGAGAGGAGCATCGCCCGTCAAGCAGCAGCTTCGCGATCAGCCCCGGGCWGTCGGACTGACCAGGACTGGCCGTTCCGCTCCCGCGCTCCTCGCCTGGCTCCTGCTGCAGGCTCTCGGTGCTAAGGTGCCTTTATGGTACTTGCATGGGTTGAAAACGGGGAAAAGATGCTGGCTAATTGTCAGGTTTCATTGGAAATAAACCATGGTTTCTTTAAAGATTTCTGCAAATGGTGCTCGTGTATTTCCTTCCCTTTCCCCTTCCTCTTCCTTCAGACTCTGTATCAGTGATTTTGATCTAGTCACTGCTTAGATGAGAGCTTTTCAGGAAAATCCGGAATACCCTGCAAAGCTGGTGACTCAGGGAGCTGCGCTGWCACCTGTGCTTCGGTGCCTCAACAAGCTGCTCAATCTGTTTCCAAGGCCGTCCTTCCTGAGGCTGGCTGTGAGTAAAAGTGCTGATCAGCTGCAGCCTTTAAGGGCACTTCAGCACATCCCTTTTGGAGCAGAGGGCTGAAGCCAGCACAAGGGCAAAATTCTAATTCAGGTACTTTTATTTGTCTCAGGCCTCTGAAAGTTAGCTGTGTGCTAAAAGATGCTTCATTTCCTGTGCAGATACACAAGCAAGTGTTGCTGTGTGTGCTTGTACAGCTAAATACTGCCTTGTGAAAACGCTGCTGAAATGCTGGGTGGTTGGTCCCCCTATTTGTAATGTCCAAGGTATTTCAGGGTTTTCAAATATGAAAGTTCCTCTGTAAGCATTATATAGCACTACTCTGCACAATTTGGAAAGTGTATGCATATACATATAAAATAATTTTTAATGATTTTATTTTACCTAGTAAGTGTTGGGAGCAGAATTCTAAATTTAGTTGCTGGTTATTCATTAGCCATAAAAGATGAGCACATGGGTTATACACTTTGTACCATTGTTTCAAAGCTGAGCAGAATTTTTCACATTAGCTCAGAGCAGAAAGTTGGATTGCAACCCACAGTAGGTTTTTCAAGTTAATGTTTTCAGATTACGTCAAAGTAGTAAATGACTTTACAAAGCATTTTATGTAACAATTCTGAAGCCAGTGTGACAGTTTTTCTAATTAATTTATTTAGCCTAGTTTTTGGAGTAGCATTAGCTGTTTCATCACTTTTAGGATATTATGAGTGTTCTTTGTGGCACCATCAATAAGCCAAGAATTTATAGGGTTTCTTAATCATACCAATTACTCATCATTGCCTGCTCAGAGCAGAAGCCTACAATGCTTATTAAAATTGTCTCATGTGAAACAGAGTTCAGGAATCGTGTATAGTTGCAGAATTAAATGACAATTAGAATAGCATTACATTAGAAAAAAAAAGGTGTGTTTTTTGAATACCTGTTTCAGTGAAAGTGAAGTGTCCAGGTTTATGTATAGATTAGTGATCTGCATTAGTTTAATATGAAGGATAAAAATAGGCTGTGGGAGTGGGGAATTGTTCTGAAAGGAACATCATGCCACCATGCTTGAAATGTAATGATTTTTGTTGTTCTTTACAGTGAGCTACAGGAACTTGCCACATGTTCTTGCCTACTCTGTTAGCCTATTTTTTAAATTGGCTAATTATAAATCGTGTTCCAACGCGATCCTTTGCCCTTTGCTTTGTACCCTTTCATCAAAACAGTGCACAAGGTCGTTTTCCCGTCTCGATGAGCTGCCCGCCTGCCCGAGGCAGCGGCTGCGCGGTGCCGCTCCGCGCGCGAGGCCTCAGCTCCCGCCTCGCCGCTCGTTTCCTCACGGGTACAGTCGCGCTGCTTTCCCTGGAGTGCTCTGCGATGSCAACAGAAGGGAGAGAAGAATCAAGTCACGGGCTGGTCGCTGTTAGGATAAGAATATGTGCGGTGGGAAATGCCTGTTAACTCCAAGAGCAGTTAGTAGTGTATTAACAGGTGTCTGTGGAAAGGTTGCAATTGCTAATCTTCATCTAAAAATGTATTTGCTTGGGGTGGAAGCAGATCCTGTTTGGAATAGGCAATAATCTCCTAAAAACACCCTAAAGAAGGAAAACGCTTTGGCACTCAATACCTTTTTCTTACCGTAGAACATAAATAAGAAGACATCGTGACCTGTTGGCTGGAGTTGATCTCTGGTTTGGGTTTTGTCCCTGGCTCCTTGGTTGACGTGAGCCACAGAAAGGCAGAAAACAAGACAGGGATAGCGACATTCTTGGTGAGATCTGTGGACAAAATGAGCTATACAGGAGCTGCTGTTGCTATTTCTTTCTGCTTGCACCCAGGCTGGATGCAATAACTGTTCTTTATGGAGCAGCACCCAGTTTCAGAAGCAGACGTGCAGTACCTGGCACTGACGGAACAGGAGCTTCCTCACCTGAGCCTTGTGGCCTTCATTCTGTTCCACAACCGTCATTATTTTGCCTTCTAATGACACAGGAACTGGTGAAAACAGCAATAAATTAGAGATGTTACCATTAATAAACAATATTTATCTGCGCTCATTACACCTTGTCGCCTGAAACCTTACAGTTGCTCACTGTTGCAAACAACCTGCCAGCTGCTACTATGGGGAAACAGCTTAACCTTAGTGACCCTTTCCATATATATGAGGCACTGAATATATATATATATATATGTTATTTTGAAGCTGGTATGTTGTTCTTTAAGTGGCATAAGCATTTCCTCGCAGAGCGTTCGCAGCTCTGCCCGTGTGGCAGGGGAGCAGGTGCCCTGAGACCCATGCGCCCGCCCTCGGCGCCTTCCCCGGGCACCACGCGGACCAGGCCGCCCGCCTCGGGCCTCGCGCGCCCCTTCCCCCCYACACGGAAAACTGCGCTGGTGTGGGCGACCCGAGCTGCTGCAAGTCATCTGCAGCAACTCCTGTAAAGCAAAAACAAAACAAATATGGAGCTTCAGCRCTAGTTTAGCTCCACTAGGTTGGTTCCAGGTTTTCTCAGTTTCACRGTGATCCTAACTCTTCGGATTGATGGACGCTGAAGTGAAAGTTAATGGGAAGAAAGGCTTGCCTCTTCCTGATTTTTTTTTTCAGCTACTGTGGATAGCAAAAGCTCTGTTATGCCATGATCTCCGTAATTGTTCAGCAGACAGGAATGTGCTCCGAAGTCGCAGCACAAATTCAGGCTGCAGTGCGCACACAGATCCTTTTGGGAAGCACTCTGCACTGAGTCAGCGGTGCGGAAGCCTCCCTGATTCACCTCTCTTCAGAACTGCAGGGCTGCGAACTCTGAACTTGTTCTAGGATTTATTGGCAAAATAATGCTACAGAATGACAGACCAGAGCTGAAGATAAACTCTGAACTCTTCCTCCCTAGAACCAAGTCCTCTGTATTTTTGCAAATCTCCCTTTTCTCACCTTCCTTTTTCTTTCCTGCAACTTTTGGGCAGCTGCCTGGGCCAGCTGTCCCTTTCCTGAATGGGTTTGCAAGTGCCTGATAGGAGACTGTCCTTCCRCAAATGGCATGACCTTGCTTGTCACCGAAGAAATAGAAGAAAATTGTTTTKTAACCCCTGTGCCTGCGAGGCATTGTCCAAGGAGGCAGAAATTTTGGTACTTCTTGTGTTGTAAAGACAGATTTGAGTTGCACATTGTTAACAGAAATGGCAAAAAGCTGGCATTTTGCATTCAGAGAAATTCTTCCACATAGTCTCTCTGGTGCATTTTATTTCTTCTATCTTTTACTGGAAATACCAAAACATCTGGTAGGCTTTGCAAAAATTACATTTATTTTTTTTCCAAAATGGAAACTAAACCAGACTCTTGAATACAGATGATGGGTCTGCACTTGTATTAGTGCATCTGGTTCTGGGCACCCATCCTTAGAAAGATGCAAATGTATTTGGAGGGAGTTCAAAAACAGCAAAATGTTGAGAAGTTGTAAAGTTTGATTTATGAGAGAGAAAAAAAAAGAAAGAAGTTAAATACGTACAGTGTGAGTGACAGCAGAGGGGAGGAAGGTTTTGATAGTGATCTACAATTTCTGATGAGTGTGAACACCAGCAAGGTGAAAAATTAGTTGGGGTGGTTCAAGGAGGTATAATTAGATGCAATGAAATTAAATGAACAATAGGTAAACTTGAGCTGAAGGTTACAGAAAAACAACATAAGCAGTGAGGTCTATACATTTATTATCTGTCTGTACTGTGCTAGCCCTGGGGAACCCCTGGCAGAGATCAAGTGCTCCTTTTCTTGTAGAAATACCAAGCACAGGCAGAAGAAACTCAATCACTCCGTTAAGTAATGAATGAGAAGCTTGACTTCATATAGGGCTATAGGCATATAGGAAATAAACTGAATCTGGTGGTAGGTAGAGACCCTAAAAGGCCTTTTTTGTTTGGGTGGCTTTTTTTTTTTTTTTTTTTTTTTTTTTTTTTTTTTTTTTTTTTTTATTTTGGCTGGCTGTTGTGCCATTTAGTGTTGTAAGAGTATAGTTCTTATTTTGAAGAGGCTTGCTATTTTCACTCACTAATGTATGTAAATGTTGTTTTAAATTGGACTAGCTTTACCACTCGATTGCCAAGAGCTGGAGAAACCATCCTTGGACATAAGTTTCTCATTGGTTTTGGTGGGAAAGGAGCCAATCAGTGTGTCCAGTCTGCTCGACTTGGGGCCAAGACCTCGCTGATCTGCAAGGTAAGCGTCAACCTGCTCTTGCTTTACAGCTGCACAGTTCATGCCAGTGGCACTTAAACTTTAGATGATTTACAGAGAAGTTGTCAGTTTGCTTCATCTCGCTCTTGCTCCTTTTTCTTTTCCTGATTTCAACTACATATTCAAGCATGAGCTGTGGCCAGGAGGTGTTTTTTACAATATTAAGAGCACCACCAGACCCAAAGAATAGCTGACTAGAGATCTGCCAGAAACTGCATGCAATCAGAGATTGCAAAACCCAGATGGATGTGTCGTGGAAAGGAGACTTGGGGACAGTTTGAAATGTTGACAATTCAAGTGAAGTTGGCTAGTGCCTCCCCTTCATGGTGCCCGTTTTACAGCCAGTGATGACATTGTTTGCTACGTGCTATAGTCAAAGTGGAATTTACTCTGTCAGTGACCATAAGTCAAACACTGACAATGGGTCAGTGTTTATGAGTTATATTGGTTATTATGGGGTTTGAGTGATCATTACTAAGGCTAAGATGTATTTTTTTCTCTCTTCAGTCTTCGTTTCTGTCCCATGATAGCTGTAGACAAAACTTCCCATTGACTGCACACACTTTGTTATTGCCATAGCTGGGGCAGGATGCTAGATTTGTTGGATCATTCATCGTCATCATCAACTGTTTATATTGTGGTTTTTTTTGAAAAGTACTAGAAATATATCAATAAATCCTTCCTTACTGTTTTTCCAATGTGATATTTATGCTAAAGAAGGGTAGCTATAAAAGTAAATTATACCTGTGGGCATTTATGTGGGTCATTATCACTAGTTGTTTTGTTGTCTTTCATAGTGAGAGAGTTTCTGCTTCTGTAAGTGATGTGTATTTGATCATCTTTGTATTCAAGAGCAATTGGATTCAAGCACAAGATGAATTGCCAATGAATGCTAACATTTCTTGCTAAATGTTAAGAGGTTTATTTCCCGTGAAAGTGTGAATTTTGCTTTATTTTTTAAATGGTCTTGACTCTACTCAGACAGTGAATACATATTTCTGGAAAGATTTGCATTCTTAATAAAGTTTCATAGTTGGTATTACATAGTTGGTATAGCTTTGCAAAACTATTTTCCTTGTTTTAGTAGTTCTATCTGTTGTGTATTTATTGAAGAGAAACAGCAGAGAATCACACATTAGCATTTTGTACTTTTTATTAAAAAGTTAATATTTACTTTTGAAATCAAAAAATAGTACTTTATAGCTTCACAAAATGGTCTCAGCTTAAAGCAGTACAATCTCATATCTTATATCTGCATGGGTCACTGGGATACTATAAAGTCTCTCATTGAATATGACTAAGAACATTCAGGTAATAATGCACCATTACAGTGAAATTATTTTTACTTTAATAAGTCACCTTAAGGATTCAGGTTCTTAAAGTCAGATTCCCCTCACCTGCTTTGTGCATGTTCCACAGGAGGGTGGCATCTTCTTCAGAGAATTGCAACTTAGACAGGGGAGTAGATGTAGACGTCTCAGATGAAGTGCAAAAGCATCCTTCGTACCCCAGAGCTTTCCAACACACAAGAGATCCAGCAACTATCAGTTGAGGGTAGAAGAAAGGGAGTTTTAGMATGGCTTACAGTTATGACTAGAGCTGCCATAGAATGCTGTGGATTTTAATTTAAAATCCAAATACTGCATTTGGCTTGCAGAAGTGACAAACATCATGTTACTTCTGTCTGAATCTGTGGGAACGGCTGATTTTTGTCTGCATTACCAATATGTAGCACAGTGTTACTCTTAAACTCCCCTTCTCAGGTTTGCTCAGTGTGCTAAAATAACACATCGGTGGTTTAGTTGCCACTTGAAAAAAGTCAAGAAAGACAAAGGTTCAGAGAAATGCAGAAGATGGTAGTCAGGCTACTAAAGGACTTGAGAAATTAAATGAGCAGCTTATGGTCATACAAGAATCCTGTGGCAGCGCTGAAGAATGCACCATGGTCTGTGAGGGTTGCAAGCTCCCCGTTGGCCATTACCAAAGCTCTGAAGATGAAGATGTTGGAGGAAGGCCATCTGAAGGAAGCTGTGTGGGCTGAAGAAAGCCTGGTAAACAATATGGGGGATCATTGCTGGGCGTTGATGTCAGCAGCCCCATCCTGCGTATACTCTGTTTTACTGAAGCCCCAGCTGCATTTGATTCTTGCTCAGGAAAAGGAGGGCTGTATTGCTGTATTACTGTTTATGTAGACATTGATTTTTCTCTCTGTGGCTCTCTGTGGGTCAAAGGCACACAGAGTKAAACGAAATTTGAGCAAAAGCACTGTAAGCCTAAATGCTTACTTCATTTTAAGAATATATGTGTATATAAATGCAGCTCAGGGTATCACTGATATCTCTCCAAATTTGTGTTCTTTTGTATTATTTTCTCATACTTGTCTCTGGTGCATATTTAATTTCCTAAGTAAGGAAAGGAGTAAATGCACTCAAAAATGTATTAGAATAGATGAAGCAAAAGTGGTGCATGTTTTCATTCTAATTAATTTCCAAGTACAGATTGAGTTTAATTCTCTAAGCTAAAGTTTTTGCTGTCGTATCCATCAACTCTCCTAGCTACCCATAGAAAATATTTTAGGAAGCTTGGAAAACCCAGGTTGAAAAATACTTGTGTAATTCCACTAAGTCTAATTTGAAAACTAAGTGATGATAATCACTGTACAAACTGCTATTGTTGTTAAGATCTCAAGAAAGAAAAAATGCTACTTCAGCACATAATGTGTTCCGTGGTCAGCAGGCTAAACCATTTATTTTTCTGTTCATCCAATATTCCATCTAGCAGAGAATGAGGAAAAGCAGAGAATGCTTAAAACAATGTTATATAGTTTGACATGGTCAGTAAATGTGCCTTTCATCTAAAACGAGTCTGATGCCCAATTCTTTGTCTTCCCTGGGGGCAGAGCCTGAATGGAAAGATAAGCCCTTCAAATGCACTAGGATTAATTGGGCTGGATGCTGATGAACCGACATGGAAAAACTTCCCAGAGGAGAAGGACCTCCACAGAGACCTCTCCAAGGGGACCAGGCACCCAGGGGTCCTGCTGGGAGCAGAAATACCAGGGCTGATCCCCATTGTTATCACAGTTGAACAGTAAGGGATGCCTGTCTGTCAGCTATGTAGGACCCAGACTTGAAGGAAGCATCACAGAATCATATGTATCTTAAGTATGTTTTGGTTTGGTTTTGGGAAAAATGGTTATGAGATATTTCCCTGCAGGAACAACTGAACAGATGCTGAGATTTCTTGTAGCTGAAGCTTTGTAGCAGCCTGCAGAGGGAGAAGATGATCCCACCTGGTGGGATCAACTCCATTCCAGTAGCGCTACTGTTGGGTTGCAAAGGTGTGCGTAGCTCAGCTCCGAGACTGCAGAGAGCTTTAGTCATCCAGCCAAAAGCTACCAGAAGTTGCAGCTTCTGGCAACCTGCCTGTCCTGTCTGGAAAGCTGGGAGTAGTCGAAGATGCAGAAATGTTGTAATGTGCAAACAATGACACATTTACTGACCAAAGTAAATGCTATTTTCACTTGTTAATGGAACAGTCCGTCTGGTTAGGCTGCTTTTGACCTAATGTGCTGTCATCCTTTTGTGAAAGGCAGGGATCACCCCTAACAGTGCTTATAGATGATTCAAGAAATGAAGTGTGCTTCAAAACATGGTTATGCAATAGAACATGTCGGGGGAAGGGGTATCCATCCGTGACACTTGATASTTATCCTGTGTTGCAGGGTTTGATTTTTACAATCAGTAATTAGTATCAGGCCTTCTCCGGGCCTCTCACAGCAGGGAACAGAGGCAGCTGCTCTGCACTTCCTAGCAGCTCTAATGCAGGTTTACTATTTAGTGCTCTTTCACTGGAAGACACCTCAACAAAGCTATATAGACCAAATGCTAAATACTGGGCTCTTGATTTAACTGCTTGTCTGAGAGATGACTTCTTTTCTTTTGTGAAAATACTGTAGTATTGGTCAGACTTGATGGTCCTCTTGGACGTGGGAGCACAAGCTATACATGTGGAAAACATGGATTGAAACTGGTGAATTGAAAGTTTTGATGGGTTTATAATAAATTTATATTAAAATGTTATTTGGTCGTGAAGCAAGTTATACCATTTTTTCTCCATGTACCTCTGTTCAGCTTTTGTAATGTGACAAAAACAAATGTTTATTGCTCTGAATAAACAGCAAGTGAAACGGATTAGTGGAGCTGAAATTACAAGCTCTTTAATTTGCTGTTAGGAAAACAATAGAGCATAGCTTGACTCTAACTCCTCTTAGCCTCGTATTGCTTTATAAAAACAAGCAAAAAATTCTGGGTTACAAACAGTACATTTTGTACTGAGAAATTATAGAAATCAGCAATCTTATGTTCATAGTCACTCTCTAGAACATAATCACCGTTTGTTATTTTTTCCATTGGAGAAACCAATTTCCATTGGAGAAACTTAAAGCTAGAAAAATCAAAATATGGAGTTCAGCTAGGAAGGACATTGAAGTTACTACTAATACTTTGAATTTGAAACTGAATAATGATCCATAATTACAGATCTAGACGTAAACTTCTATGTGTTACAGTCTCCAGAAAGTTTAAATGTCAAGGGAATAAAGTGGTCATAAAAGAACGAAATTTTGAATGTAGGGACATGGTTGGAGGGAGAAGTTTTGCAAAACTGCATGAGAGGTTTTCAGGATACTATCTTAATAAATAAAGTGCAAAATAGAGTGCTGTATTCTAATTAAATTGTAGCATTCTTATGACTAAAGAGGATCCATCTACCTGTCTTTTTTTTTGTACTAAAGACTGATCTTTTTTTCTTCTGTACAGGTTGGCAAAGATTCCTTTGGCAATGATTATGTTGAAAATTTGAAGAAAAATGGTATATCTACAGGTAAAATTTCATTTTTAAAGAATTATTTTGATTTTTTTTCTTAAGATTTAATAAATAGAAATGGATAGTTTTTTTAGCTTCTTGCTATGTCTATACTGGTGCAGAAATGGGAATATTTCCACTTATCTGCTCTGTATGATCAGCCCTGAGAAGAGCAGTGAGTATCTGTGACCTATTGCATTTGCTGATGTGGAAAAGACAGTTTCAAAAGTGCCCGTACTGGCCAGCCGTGCCTGTTACTGTAGCTGGGCCAATATACCTATTAAAATTACGTATATTGGTAACTCTTGAGAATTCTGACTGGAGTCCTCCGGAGACTTCTGAAGTCAGCTTTACCACTTAAGAAAATAAAATATAATGTCATTAGCTCTGAATCTCAGAGGATTATATTAGTGTAAGTCACTTGAAGATAGTGCAATTGAAAGTATTTAGTTGAGAGGTAGTGTGGTAGAAAGTGTTTAGGCTGGCATTAACAGTAATACCTGGTAAGAACTTGAAAAATCCTGCTTTATTACCCCTTCTCTACTTCATATTGAAGCAGGAAGAGAGAGAGACGAGAGAGGGATAGAGCAAGAATGTGTTTGTTAACTCTGTATTTCACCTTTATTTTATGAAATGACATGTGCAATCATTTTACAGACTGCAGCCATTCCCTTATAACACGCACATTCATGCAAAAATCAATATGAAAAGGCTTCCAAGAAAAAGCGAAAAAAAAGCATTCACAATATTCTGTTGTCTCAATATCTTTTTTACTCCATCTTGYGTACATGTATTTTTGTATGCCAGTTAAATACATGAACACATTTTTGTCCACAAGACCCTTGTCTCCTTCAACATGGACAGGATGAAGAGACGCAATCACTACATAGAAGTTTGATATTCTGTTTACCTTTTCTGCTTAATATGAAGCCACAAACTTCAATTTCTCTGCGTTACTCAGATCCTGCTTTGAAGACAGAACTATCAATATTTTGTGGGCTCTTTTATTATGCTTATCAGTATAGCATCTGAATATTTCACAAATGTATAGAAAGAAGTATTCATTGCATAACTTTCAGCTTAAACAACAAGCAAGACAAGGCAGGCTACCATAAAAAAATCCTGTCTGCTGGTGTGCAGTGCTAATGCTCTCCAGACCAGGCCAACCTTGTGAATAAAGCAGGAATCCTTGTGTAGGGAAATAGCCTTTGATCAAGTAATAAAGCGATCGAAGTGCATAGCCCTTAATGAAAACAAATGTTCCTCCAGCAAACTCAACTCATATTTTCGGATTTAAATGATAGACATAAATTAACATAACATAAATTTTAAATATCCTTTATGGCAGCAAAAGGAAAGTGAAGGGAAAAAATCCTATATTACACTTCATTGATCGCTAGATCAACAGAAGGGCTGAAACATGTCCAAGGTAAAGAATTCTTCTGGTGGACTAAAAAATATTTCAGAACGGTATTAGATTGTCATCTGCTGTGTTGATCTGCCCTGAAAGGAGATGGGATGTTCTTCTGATGAGGCTGATATGGGATCCGAAGTTACATTCCACAGCTGTGAGGCAAGGGTGAGCCTGTGTGGTTGATCTCACTGCTCTCCTAAACTTGATCCTAGTTCTGTCACATCCAGTCGCTGTTTTTTCCTACGTCTAATCATAATCTTAGCCAATCCCTGTTATTGCCAGTAAGGAAAACAGGTACAGGATGAAAAACCTTCCCATAATTCCAGGTCTATCCACTTCCCCTTCACCTCCTGGCTCATTTGCCTATGGTTTGTGTTCCATAACATACCACCTTATTTTATTTTTCCCCTATTCCCTAACATTGCGTTCTGTGGGAAGAGCATTGAAAGCACCAAAGGCAGAAGCTCACTGCCTTCAGACCTCGTTTGCAGGGCTAGCACATGATAAAATAAAATCTATAATTTCAAGGAGAATTCTGCTCTGCCCTGGTTAGATACTCTAACAAATCTGACTGTGCTATTCATTTTTTTATTGAGCTTTGTTCAAATTGGAGCAGATTTTTAATTTGGACACTAAAGGTATATCTTGGGGGAAAAAAAAGCCAACCCTTGCCCAGTATGAAGCTTATGGATCAAAATGTTAGAAGAACTTCTACTGCTTCTTAAAGAAAAGGTCATCAGAATTTATCTCAGCTGAAGCAGTAGATATTTCTTATATATCATTCTCAGCAAAAAATGATCTTCATTGACAGTTTTGTACTACAGTTCTGCCTAAATGAAAAATAGAATCATAGAATGTTTTGGACCATTGGTTAATATTTGAAAAATTTATTGACAATGAAAACAGCTCCGTATAGTAGTAAATATTGAACACTCTCTATAATAAACAGTGCTTCTGCCTCACTTATAAATAATTTATCTAAATAAATAATCCAAAGAGGAAACATACGACCTAACTACTACCGTCATAGCACATTTTAATATTCCTGCTGAAATGCAAATCTACAGAGAATTAAATGCTCTATTATTTTAATGTTTTACTTTTCTCCAGCCTTGAGTCTATTGTTTCTTTGGATAAAAGAAATACTTACATGTAGGAGTAGAATGCTTGAGAAAGCTATATAAATAACATGCCTTCTCTGAGGCAGAGCTGTAGCCAAATTAAAGAATGTTGGACTCGCATTTCTGTTTTGTGGGTGTAAATTAACACTTTTTGTTGTTGTTAGCTTCTCTGGCATTGTTGCACATGAAAGAGTAATTAGCATTTTTAAATTGCTGGAGGTTATGGGTTCATTTTAGATTTAATTCAATTAAAYTGAATCACATGCTATTGGCTGAAAGTAATGTATTGAACTAATGCATGCTCTAACTTTTCCCTTTCTTAGCATTTGTAGGTCAGACTACAGATGCTTCTACTGGAACTGCTTCAATAATTGTCAACAGTGAAGGTACATATTTCTGCTCTGAACTGTCTCTTGGTTCTGCCTCTTCAGCCATAAAAGAAACCTTTGCTTTGTCATTGTTAATTATGGATTTTTTTTTTTTACATCTTTCATCTTTTACATAACATTATTCAGACTCTGTTGCATTTCCTCTTATTACAGACAGTAAAGAGATGCAGAAAGAGATGTTAGCCATAGGTTAAGCAGAATAGAGCCCTTATGTTAGCAATAGGTTAAGCAGAATAGAGCCCTTATGTTAGCAATGAGATGGCTGTAATTCAATGAGCTAGTTGATCCACCTAGTTTTACATTCACCAGTACCCAGTCTATCAGAAGATTAAAGCTCTCCTTTTCCACCACAAGTTACCTAGCATTTCTGCTAGGAGGAAAATGTTTGCCTGCTGAGGAGGCACACTGGGTAAGTCATCATGTCCTGAATCAGGAAAAGGAATTGTCCTTAGCTTGAGTATTTGTGTTGTTCTTACAAGAGTACCAATGTTACAAGAGYACCAATGTTCTTTATCCAGTTCCATCTGCAGTAATGCACACTCAGTGAAGTGGCACATTTGCTTGCTCAGTGTTGATTTTCCGTGGCTGCTGCCTTTGCTCTTGAGAGGAATATAAAAAAAAGAGGACTTGTTTTCATACTGTTTTCAAAACTGCTAAATTATCCTCTTCTTAAAACATATTCTTTATCTTTTCCTCAAGCAAGTTATATCCWTATTTATAGAGCGCATAGGGTAAGTGCTTGTGTCTAGATTGAAATGTAAAGCTCAGGAACAATTATGTTTATGCAAACATAACAAATTAATTATGATTGAATTAGTTCACTTTTGGTTCAGCTGAGAATCTTCATTTCCACAGTTACTGTAGCTCAGCTGACACATCAGCTCGGTAAGTCCCTGTGACACTTGATGGTTTATCTGGACAATAGCTCAGGATGGGAAAGAGAACATTACTACACTCCAGGAACAAACCTAGAAAGGAACTGTGACTAGAGACAAGTCTGCACAGGAACGTTCAGGAAAATTAAACRAATTAGTTGGAGATCTCCGTTTAATTTTCTGTAGCTGAAATTAATCAAAACTTTGTATGACAGCTCTAGTTGAGAAATAAAGTAACTTTAATACACTGAATAAACTGGATGCCTGCCTGTCACATCCTCCTCCTTCTTGGTCAGCAAGTAAGTAAATTCAGCAGCTCTTGAGAACGCCTTTCTTATGCCATAGTCACACACAGTAACAACTTCGGCCATTGTAAGCAGGAGATGCAGAGATATTTCCAGTAGCACCTGTTGCCCAGGCCTCCCTCTTCTGCACAGGAGCCGTGTTGTGAGCTACGTTTGTGCTCTAGAATAGCTGAGTAAGAAACAGTCTTAGTTCTTCCTAGTCCACACGCGTGGACGGCTAAAATAAACTCAGTCTGAAACTAAATGGACAGAGGATGACCTGTTGAAATTAAAATATCGTGAGTTTGTCTGAAGGACAAGGAGCAAAGCYATTCTGAAGATCAAAAACTTTAATAAGCAATGGGAAATGGAAAATGGTTATCAAGAGGTTATCAGACAACTGCCTTACCTGTCGCTGTCAGTGTTTATGGTCTCTGACAGCCTTGCCATGCACATAGTGAAATGAAGCCTGCACCCTGTTTCTCTCAGAAACTGAAAAATCCTAGATTAAGCTATTTCATCTAAAACTGGCCTCCAATTTCATTTAAAATCTACAAGAGCAAACCTGGTCAGGACTATGCTGTAAAGTAAGCATATGCACAGAATTGGTAATGGTTCTGCTTGTTGCTTCTATCTAAAACCATCTGGCGCCTGAATTGAGTAAATTGCAATAAAATAGCGCTACTTATGTGCTTTGCTGTTGCAAGAGACACTATTTTTTTCCTTGTAGAAACCTGGCTGATTTGACCTAAACAGGTTTTACAGCACGTTTTAAAGGGCTTGCCTACACAGGCATGTTTTACCACAGGAGTTGTGCTGGCAAAGTCGAAGCACCACAACGTGCAGCACAGACGCTGGGGTAAAGCAGCTTCTGCTAGTTCAGATTATAGCTAGAACGGAAGCATTTGAAGGGGAGGGGGTTGTTTAGTGTTAAGATAACAAGAGACAAATAAAAAAMCATAGATATCATCTCTCTAATTTGCCAAGTTTTAATTGCTGTATTCTCATGCATCAAACCTGCAATTCATAGTGGTGAATTGGGAAAAATACCAGCTCCCATAAAATGAGTAAAATCACAGACAGAGGTGAGAGAGGTAAGAAATTATAGGGAGCAAACTATGATGGAGAAGTGAAGGCAGAGGAAAAGGTGGCTATGAGAGAGCAGAGTCGGGGAAGGCTCTGAAGTAAACTTYACCTCGCGTTACCTCTGCCTGTCTAGCCTGCACAGCTGCTGAATTTCTGGGAAGATTTATACAGATTACTGAATTGCACAGGTATAAGTCATCCATTATTTTAATTGGCAAAGTAATAGTCCTTTGAAAATGATCTGGTGCATTTGGTATTCCCAAAGCTGCATTATATTCTGTGACAATACAATGTATTTTCAATAAAAGTTAGAGAATTTGAATCACTGCTTTGAATGTAAAATGGTGGAAATACATTTCCGAGTGAAAAAGTGCAGCCCAAAGCAGCTTCAAAGCTTCCTTTTAAGCTGGGCTCAGAAGTCTGTGTTTTTCTGGAACTTCATATGCCTTCCAGCAGGTCTCCATTATGTGACTATTTCTTCAGATAGAGACAATTAAAAAAAAAATTAAACAAAAACTTCTTCACTTAAAATCATTACTGCCCTCCATAAGGTGACTAGCCGATACATATATCTGCTTTTCTGAACACATCTGAACACCACATGCATCTGCCCATCTTTGAGGGGCATCATTCTACTTTGAACCCCATTTTTTTTCTCTTTCCCCTTTCAGCCTTCCTACCAATATCTCTCTCCCTTGCCGCAGCTTTATCTAATGATGTGTTGTTTTTGGTGTTATTGGGTAGAAAGAACTCTATAAAATGACGTGTTTTGTGCTTTTACATAAACGCATGTTGCAAAAAGAAACTTTTTTTTCTGAATAATTTTTTCCATAATTACCTGTGAGGTTTTCTTTTTTGCAGCTTTGCGTGTACGTGGTGCAGACTGTTGACAGAGCCATTATGCTGGCCTGACTCAACTGGTGGTTTTGAACCAGTCCAGCAACTTCCATGTTCAAAAATTCAGTTAAGGGACGACAGAGATTGGCAGCTCATGATTAACATGCATTGAGAGAACAGATTTGGGGCTCTTGGTTATTATAACTTGGAGCTTTAGCTCACCTGAGATAACCCTCACTTGCAACAGGCATTATGCTAACTTGAAGGTTAAATTATTAACCATTTCATGAACACTACTAGACATTTTTTTTCAGTGAATGTACCATCAATATGAAAGCATTAATGGTGTCAAAGCTTTCAAAATACATATTTAGATAGGCTAAACAAACAAGGCAAGCATATTCAAAGTACATGTGCCAGCTTGACTGAGTGATCCTTTCCACAGCATCAAGCTTTGCTTTGTTAACCTTCAGGGTTATGAAAAATTATTACCTGAATACATATAGGATTTTTAGATATTGGCATTCATCATGAACTTTAATATTTTGTGTACGAGGCTGTTCAGTGCTTGTGCCAAGCAATTGCCTRGAATTTGTGATACCATGACACACCCCAAACTTGCCCTCGTGTTCCTGACCTGTGTGACTTGGCAGTCATGGCTTTCTGGTAAGATTCTTTTAGGGTCAAAGATATCATCATTTTTTTTTCTATGGGTTATTATGCAGAAGCTCTGCAGCTATTGTTATAATTGTGTGTTTGAGGTATTGAATTCTATGCACTACTGATGGCTTTTAGGTTTTAAAAAGTAAAGCAAAGATTATTGTGTCGTGATGTTTACTGGTGTGCCTTTGATTCATCCACTGGCATCTCTCATCTGGTGACATCTATAARAATGTCTTATCCATCTTTCTTAGAAGTGACACTAACAGGTTTAGAAGCCTAATTGAGAACAGAATTTACATATTCAGCATTCAAGCTGTTTTAGATGAACCCATCCCCATCTGGTGTGAGCTTTCATACGTTTATCAACTTCATTTAGCTGTTCTAGCTTATACCAGCTGTGAACGTGGCCCTTAAAATTTTAGCTGATGTCTGCAAAACTTCCTATTGTATAGGTGCACCTAACAAAACAAAGTGAAGATATTTTGCCATAACTAGCACATTAGATTCATTTTCCTCATTCTTGGTCTGGGAAAGATTTTCTCTCAGTTGACAGGTTTCAGAATCAAGTGKGTCCTTTAAAGCTTCATATCTGGTGAATAGATGGACACCTCCAGACAACAGTTTATCACCCCCTCAAACAGATATATAAGATGAAAAAAAATCTGATAGTACCTGTTTCTCTCAATTGACTGTTGAGTAACCTAGAAAGCTAATTTCTAGAAATTAATTTTCCTAAAAATCTGTAGGATACAGACTCTTTTGAAAACTAGTTGATGTGGGGCAGGATGAATCCCATCCCTGTTTGCCAGCTGTTTTTCACTCTGTTGTTCCTGATGCTGAGTTCCCATCTGACAAAATAATTGCCCTCAGCAGCAGGGCTGCCAGCAATACAAAATCCTGGCATTAGCTGTGAGTACTTTGGGTCAGATTCTGCTTTCCTGCATGCTGATATAAATTTGTGGTGACTGTTGTCATTCACAGTTAGCGTGTCATACGCAGCTAAGAACAGAATGTGGCTTTTTCTGAACATTTTGGGTCAAGTCAGGCTGGACTGTTCTGCAGCAGGACTAATGGGTTTCCRTGGCAGGTTCATTTGGTTTGAAAGTGGACTGTGAATCTCTGACCTTTGTAGTTAGAAAGACAATCTTCTGCCCGTGATCCACTGCAGCACTGTTTACTTTGAATTTGCACATATAGGTTTAAGCAAAGAGCCTTCCTTAGTGCCTTGGGCCATTAACTCTAAAGCATAATAATAATATACATGTCAGTACAGCTAAATAGTTCAGCAAGATAACACAGCAAGACATGTAAATAGAGTCCAGGCAGAAAATATTTTTTTTTCCATCAATTTCTCAAGTTTTATTGCTGGACCTATCAGTTTAAGGGATATATGGTTGGGAAAATAGGTGCAATTTGGCCAGGATTCAGATAACTTTACAGTACTTAGTTGTTGCAGAAGGTTTTTTCTTTTCTTTTCTTTTCTTTTTTCTTTTTTAATCCAAGATGCCCATCATTGTCTGTTGAAAAGCAGGGCGTTGGCCTTAAATGCTGAGGTTTAGCTTTTCAAATGCAGCTGTTCTGTACCAAACCATTGACAGCAGAATTGCTTTGGAAAGCTCGGGCCCCTCCCTCTGAGATCATTATATTATTCTTTCCATTGTCCTGCTTTCTTTTCAGAACATATTTAGGGAGACCAGCTTTGCACGTTGCTTATTCAAAGGGCTTTGAAGTCTCTTCAAGAAAAATAATGTATTTGAAAACATAAATATTTATTTACAGAGTACTTCAATTCATTACAGAATTGGTAGTCTCTGATGATTGGCAGTCCTTAAGGAATCTTCAGCGGGGGCGGCTTGAGACTGTAAATCAAGGAACAACTGACTTATTGAATTTAATACCTTAGTGATTAATAATAAATTTTAATTTGTAGGCACCCATGCCTGAAGGTTTCTAAGGTGTTGTAACAAAGATTAAAAAAAGAAAAAAGAAAGAAACAAAGAAACAGCAATAAAAGAAGGAAACTTGCATGTCTGAAGAAAGGCAAAAGAATATTTGGAACCTACATAGATGAATCTCTTCGCTTAGCTGTAAAACAAACTACTGGAATGAAAAGGATCTTAGAAATACTCAGATAGGACCATGCTTGTGCTGTATAGTATGTCTTCGTTTTGAAATTTTCATTGACCAGTTTTAAGTTCAGTAGAATCTGTCACCCTCCTTCTTTACCTGTTTCTGATAAGGCTCGTCTTAGACACAGTCATTAGCTTTATTTTTCTTGTTGGCAAGCTGATTTCTGGCTTTCATGATGGTTAGGGGCTCTGACATGACTTGTCTTAGGTATAAGGAGCAAGCCTGCTTCTCTTAAATTTAATAGATATACATAATTTTCATAGTTCTGTTTTATATTCTCTCTTTTCAGCTGATAGGAAAATGAAAATTCTGATTGCATTTTGGGCATGTGAAATCAGCAATCACAGTAATTCACTTCTGTCAGGAAAACATGAGTGTCAGGCGAAATGTATGTCCCGCATCTCCTCTGTGATCAGTGTAGTGCCTCAGCAGGGTTAAGTGAAAACACCAAAATATGACTGTGGAGAACCCAAGTGTGAGTTATCCTGAAGGCATATGTACTGCACTGGAGGTAAAACACAGCACTCATTAATCCTTTAATCTTTTTTACTATCTTCTGAAATATTTGGGTATTTGAAATGCCAAAATGCCAGAAGTGCAGAATTCTTTTGGTGGTTTTGGGTTTTTTTTTTTTATATATATATATATATATATAAAAATTGAAGTCCTCATCTGAAAGATACTAGAGAAAAGCAAGGAATTGTTTTACTTACTTCACTGGAAAAGGTTGACGTACAATCACTGTGTCTTCTTTTTAGGACAGAATGTTATTGTCATAGTCCCAGGAGCCAATCTGCTTCTGAACTGTGAAGACCTGAAGAGGGCTGCTGATGTCATCTGTAAAGCTAAGGTGGTTGTTTGCCAGCTGGAAATAACTCCTGCTGTGTCTCTCGAAGCTCTGAAAATGGCACGTGCCAGTGGAGGTAATTTAACATAAGCCATTCAGTGTCCCTTATTTGTGATCCGTAAAAATACTCTTTGTTTTGCTTTCTGTAACAAAGATCCTGTGGTCTTGTGATCCTGATTTCTTTAACACTAGTTGTATTCACAGATGAAACCATAGCAAAGAAATGCATGCTGAATTGCAAAAATTGAATTCAGTTTTAAYGTTGTGCAATCATTACCTTGAATGAAATCAGTCCATATAATATCCTTATAAATATCCTTATGATCTCCCCATGCATGTGTCGTGCTGCTCATTTTGTCACATTGGACTAAATTCAGGATTATGTCTTTACATCAGGAACTATGGGCTTGACCCTGTTCTTTTTTTCCGTTGCGGAATAAGTGTAATGAATTCAAACCAGTAAAGCCAGTAAACCAAACTTTTAAGTTGGTATACTTAAAGTTTTAAAAAATAAGTCTTTGGCTGTCCAGAGAGGTTGTGGAGTCTCCTTTTCCGGAGATCTTCAAATCCCGCTTGGACGCAGCCCTGTGCCCTGTGCTCTAGGTGACCCTGCGTGAGCAGGGGGGGTTAGACTAGATGATCTCTGGAGGTCCTTAAGCATTAAGCAACCTTAAGCATTCTATGATTCTATGGTCTCTTTAGTCAGAATTCCCACGGTGTGACTTGGTGTGCTGCCATCAAATAGGTGCAGTCATGATCTGTGCAACTGTTTGTCATCGTTGCTGCACTTCTACCTGGAAGCCAGCTCTGCTGCAGCGTAGCTGTGCACTGTAGCTGCACAGTGTAGCTGTGCACTGCTGTGCCCCCGGGTAACAACCCACCTTTTGCTCGAGTCACACGGGACTTCATCACTGCCGTGGCACTGGGTTGGGCAAACACCTGTGATGGCTTTGGTTCATCAAGCCCAACTAGCACAGCGCTGGAGCAATAGGAAGTAAATAGCTCGGCAAGGGAGGCATCTTTGTGAGGTGAAGAACACGTTGTTGGCCTCTATCCAGAAGATAAGGCCAGGAGGGGACAGCTCACAGTGCGGTCCGTCAGGGATGGAGCTGGGATCAGACCAGCTGGTTCTTCGCAGCCAGGCCCAGGCTTGTCCCAGTCCACGGTGGCACCTGGGGGCTGTTGCCTTTTGGTCCTGCTCCTGCACCAGGGCCTGTTGTGCACCTGTGGTGATCCCTAGGGCTGAGCCAACAAATTCCAGGGTAGAATCTTTTCCACATATTTAATGCAAATTTAAGCAGCTATTTGTGCAAGCCTGGGAGAGAGCAGCTATGAGCTGTGGTAGCAATAGTCATATACAACAAAAACAGAATTATGTGCATGGGGAAAGTTATTTTGACCTCTGTTTGAAATGCCAAAGCTGGGTTCATGCAAATACAAATAAAAATTTAAAACTTCAGGTAATGAGGAAATGCCCGGGATGCTTCAAGTGGGCAGGGGAGGAGGAGAAGGAAGCTTACTGTATTTTCTCATTTTACTGTGTGAAAATGGATGAAAGTGTTCTTAGTCTCATGGTTAATGGAATAATATTGAGTCAAAAAATTGTGAATTATGTTGTTGCTACTTTTTSTAGCCTTTTTATGCTGGCAAGATGTCAGCCAGCTACAGAAGAAAAAATATGGWTTTTTTTTTAAGTAAAAATTTTAAAAGTCCAAACCTGGACTTTTAAACCAAAAAGTCCATAACACTGAAGAGACATGCAAGCTTTCAGGAACTGTAGACAGCGCAAGGTACTGACAAGACCCTGTAGCATTTGTGGGACAGTTACAGTTCTGCACTCTCAGCCTGTGGTCGTCGTGCAACTCTCCTACCAGGAAAGGTTTGGTTGTTTCTGCTTTAGAACAACAGGCTGCACATGTTTAAATGCCACATGCAGTCAAATCTAAGTAAATGGCTCAGACTGTAGCTGTAAAATTTATCCTTAGCCAAATGTAAAAGGCAGTTTCTCTTGGTTTAGTCTGCAGTACCCTCATGTATAATGCAGCATTATATGTTGGGAAGAGCTACTAGACTATTTTTGTTTAGCAAATGCACACTCAGATGCCTCAAACCTCTGTTTCAAGTGTTGTTTCTTGGTCTTCTCCGCTCTTATTAGAAGAAATAAAAAATAAGATGGAGAAAGAATGTGGACAGGCAGGCAAGAGCCCGTGTCTCTTCAGCAAACACCACTYGGGTCTGTGAGGTGGAGAAGGACAGCGCTTGTTTTGACATCCTTTCATTGTGGCACTGATTATTAGAGATCTTGTGGCAGTCTTCAGGAGAAAGAAGGAAGAAAGGGTCGTGAATAATTACATGAAGTGGGTATAAATTGCAGTGGAAATCTGACTGGAAAGTTCCAGGGTTTTCTTGTTGGCCACATACTTTGAATCCGCTGCTGCTTCTAAGAGGGGGACCGGTTCATTGATGGGCAAAGGGTTATTATGTATTAAAGTCTGTAAAGCATTTTGGGGCTTCTGTAATGACAGACTCTATAAGACAGTCTAATAATGTCCAGCCTATTAATATTGTAGTGAAGAATGAAAGCATATCATAACCAAGACTGGAAGCAGTCTCAGTTACTAGCACTGCATGTCATTTTTTAATGGAAGATCTGTTTTTCAGATGCTTTAACTTGGGCTGCAGTTTTCCATACCAGCTGTTGGTGTGTGGTTAAATTATTTGAAAATTTCTGCCAAAACTCCTCAAGTATTGTGGCTACAGAAACAAGGCTATGGAAAAAATACTCCCCCATTTAAAGGATGTAGGCTGGAAACATTAAACTTGCTTAAAACTTGATAGCAAGGAAGATTTGTTTTAAAAACATGCCATTATAAGGGTGTGGAAAATTGCCTGATTTTAACTGTATTACATGCCTTGGGAAAAAAAATACCACCTTTCAAACAGACTTAATAAAGAATTTTTAGAGCTTCCTAGCTAACTTCCCTGGAGAGCGTGTCCACGCAGGGCAGTGTGCCAGCTGGGCAGCATGACTTTCAGCATAGCTCCTAAATCTGGGTTTAAGCAGCTTATTTCTCTTAAGCTGTTAACGATCTTGTGTAGGCCTGGGCAGTGCAGGGAGACGCTTGCTTGCTCTGAATGCAAAAGAGACAAAGCTGGTCTGGAGCGGTGGGAAGGAGAGAAGATTTCAGATGGGGAATGTGGCATGTGCTCTTCTTCGCAGCCCCAATGGGAATCTTCAGATTCCCAGTGCCCCTTCACTGCWCAACTGACATTAAATACGGGGGCAAATGGAAGAGCAGAGTCTCCCATGCCAGTTAGCAAGGTGTCTGTATTGCTAAAAACCCAGGCTGGAACAGGCTCAGAGCTGCTGCTGGCTCCTGTGTACGGCACTGCGATATTGCAGGCCAGAGTGGGTTTTCCAATAATGTACTGTTTGTTTTATCTAGGAAAGAACACTTAAAAATTTGTGCTGGGAAACTTTATTAGAATTGCAGCTCCAAAATAGGAAATGCAAGAGTTAAGCTTGCCTGTGAAACCTTAATTTGTCTCCTTTCTGCATATGTATTATGTTGCAGTCTTTAATTATATGATCACATGCTGTTTTTCAGTGGTATGTGATCATATAATTAAAGACTATATTATAATACATACTGTATTGTAATAATATAAGGGAACCAAATTAAGATTTCACTGGAAATCCTAAWTCTGGCATTTTTTGTACTGAGTGCTTTTATCACTTTAATAATAATATTTTTTATGAGACAGGTGGAGAGGCATGATAAAGTTGTACATTCATAGGCTAAAATTTTAAAGGAGGGTTAATCATAAAGGTCATCACCTAAACTTTTCTGTACTCGGATATCACAAGTCTTTGGGAGTCTCTGAGCATCTCTGGAGAATCAAGTGGGATGCAGAAGTGTTGAGGGTGCCTGAATATTACATGCTTAGGAACCTAACTATAGAATCAGGACTAAAATTCAGATGCCCAAATTGGAAGATTTGGCCACTTACTGTAAGGAATACTTCTAAGCCAAAAGAAGTGTGTTTCATATAGAAAAGATGGCCTTGTGGTTAAGGCACAAGTATTAATCATAAAATTGGCAAAGTGAGAAACCAAATCTGCAGACTTCCTGTGTGAAGAGTGACTAAGTCACCTAAACTATCCTCAAGACAAACCTTTTCTGCTGTTATACAGGKCCTTAGGCTAGGATTTCAAGTTAGGTTAACTAACATATTCTACCACGTGTTAAGGTTTAGCTCTGCCAGATAACATATTAAAAATATACAGTGCCTTGTCTACACTGTAGTTTTATGATGTGGCAGTTTGAAAATGTTAGGTAACACACTCAGAAGCACCTTTAAACTTTTGTCCAGACATGCCCTTCGTTACTCCATGCCTCTGTTTCTTACATATAGAATGCAGGTAAAAATACATATTCTAAGCAGAAAAAAATCTATAAATCAATTCCTGTAAAATTTATTATAATTCTCAAGAAAAACCCCATAAATTAATTGTCTAAAATCCATCATTGTCTAAATCTTTTTTTAATTAATTTATTGATTATTTTCTATTACTCCTCTGCCATATTCCTACATGACAGGTGATTGCACATTAATTTGAAAGGAACTTTAATAAACCTTTTATCATTTCTGTAAATTATGGACACAGAAAATGAGATACTTCTTTGTGTTAGTATGAAACATTGGAAGATGTGAATGCAATCAGAACTTGGAAGATACTAACCAGAACAAATTTTGATGTTCCAGATTATGCTTTATGAATCTGAAATACTAAAGATTTAGACTTTCCTTTTTTTTTTCCATTTCTTTTTCAGTAAAGACTTTATTTAATCCAGCTCCAGCCCTTGCTGACTTAGATCCACAGTTTTATACCCATTCCGATATCTTCTGCTGCAATGAAACTGAGGTAATGATCACACATCATGTCAGAGTCTTGCTCAGCAAAATTTCAGTGGGATTCAATTCTCAGCATGCAGACCAGGAAAACTCAGCCACACTCCTTTTATATGGGACCTCCGGAGGTGGCAATTTTCACCCGTGACATAACGAGCAAAGAGGAGTATTCTGAAACTCTGGATTGCACTTGAAATTGATAGCTTGTAAAGGGAAACTTATGTCCTGCCTTCTCCTTGCAAGCAGATGAGTAAAACAGATCCATAAAAGGACAAATCTAAAATGTTAGCAGTGAGTAGTGGTAAATATTAAAAGAAATCCTTCTCCTTTTGCTGTGGTCCCTTGAAATGTTCAGCAGGAATGTGCTAGCCACACACACGTTTCAAACTGGCTTGCCAGGGGGTGATAGTAGCTTCTTACACTCCTTCCTGTCAGGTCTACTAGAGTGAATATCCCTTTCTCTGTCCCTTCTACTGAATGTTTCCAGTTTGTTCTTTCTTTCCCTCTCCAATTCTAGTTTAGTATTGCTTCTAAAGCAAATATTTTTTGTCACAAGGGACAAATTAAGCTCTTGTCCCATAAGGCCTTTGTTTAAGTTTCCTATTTATTAGCGTTGAGCATGCTGTGTTCCTTCCCCTCACCCTCTCTTTATATAAACAGGAATGTGTGAGAAGTAACCTAGCGGACAGAAGCCATGCCCTGAACATAGTTCAAGTTATCTCCAACAAACATGCTTTCTGCAGTGCACAGGATAGGGAGGAGGGGAAGGAGCTAAGCAGGCTGCTGCTTAGTGTAGGATTTCTTGTAGGATGACATTGTCTGTCATTTGCCAACAAAAGTCCTTCAAGGCTCAGTTAGCCTCCTCTGAAATTTCTGTTGAAATCCATCACAGACCCTATCAGAAAACCCTCGTTCTTGAGTCTTCTGGCATTGCAGACACCCCAGTGCTTTCACAGACTGGCAAAGTAGCTGTTGCCTCCAAGGTGCCAGTGTAACTGGCAGCAACACCTTGGTGGTTCAGGCACTATCAGCCATCGAGAGTTCAATTCTATGTGATGRCAAGAACGATAAGGCAAAGTACTTATTCTTGTTCAAGAAGCTTGCAGGACACCCATATGGTGATTTCTTCATGCCTTCAGAAAACACTGTAGCCTGGACTGTGTCCTTGGATTGGGGTGATGGCACACGTTTCCCTCTGAGAACTCCCATAGTCTCCCACCAGTCTAGCAAATGTCATTTGCCATTTGCTTTTTTCATAATGTCACTGTTTACATTTCTTTTTCCCCCCTGAGGAAAATGATTCCCCATATGTTAAAAACAAAAACTTTGTTTTTTATTTCTTGTCTCTTCACRATTTTTCTCTCATTGCCCTTTGAAACACACATGTTAAAAGTTTTCCTTTGTTAGAGTTTATTGCTAGAGGACAATCTTTACAGAGAAGTTCCTTGAGAGCTTCTGAGCTTGCTGGAGCCAGGGTTTATTATTATTAACACCTTAAGGAGAAAAGAAAATGACTTCTATTCAGAGAACAAGAAATACAGGTGTCTAATTATAATAGATTCCTGCTCATTCATCCACCTTTCCTGCAGAGCTGAGGGCAGAGTTTGGAGATGGCAGCGATCCCTTTGTGCCCAGTCAGGTCAGGAAATGCACCCTCTAATGATGATGAGGCTCATTTCTTCTGATTTATGGATATGATAGAGGTTGGAAGTTCCTCCAACCATTTCATAGGAGTCCAGATCTAATTATGGGACTCCTATAAAATATTCTACCAACAAGAGTTGCACATAGATAGATTTCTTTTTAAACGTTAATCTTTTCATTTAATTTTTTGTGATAAAATCCATTTTCATCAACAGGAGTTCATCCCCTCCATGTGTCTGATATGTTATTGAATTATTTTGAGGGATCAACTATTGCCATTGTTCATTTTTTTTTCCTAAGAGGAAAAATGAAGTATTTGCCCCAAGTTTTCAAGTTTTTTTTTTTTTTTTTGCAATTGTTCTATATTCATGTGCCATCTGTTTTCTGTTTTCTTTCCTGACTTTCTTTAATTTCACATCACTGTTATGTAAGCAGTTGAGAAGTTTGATCTAAAGATGAATGTTTACGTAACCAAATAAAGGTCACTCATTACTTCTCTACATAGCACCTAAAAGCAACAAATCAATTTGGCAAATATTAAGGATAATAGTGATTTTTTTTCAAAATATTTAAATATTATTCATTCAATCAACCCCAGCTATATTTTCTCCATCTTCTTAAATGAGGAAGTCGCAAACCCTTTGGTAAACCAGAATATATACTGGGAAAATATCTTCATATATATGCAGGTGTGGAGAGAGACAGAGAGAGAGAGAGAGAGAGAGAGAGAGAGAGAGAGTGTTTTTTTTTTCTTTTTTACTGCCTTTCTCTTAGTGTTTGCTAAGAAACAGTTTGCTATCCAAAACTGGAACTGGGTAAGATGAACCTTTGCTCTGAGCCACTGTGGTCATTCTTACTTTATGGCTTTATTATTTTTATGCTCTCCGGCCAAACCTATTCAATAGGCTGCCTATAACTGGTGTTCTGAGATTCTCTGTTCCAGCTTCGTTCTCCTTCCTATTTGTTATTGCTAAGTTTTGAATAACTTCCTTCTAGCTAAACYCTTTATGTTCCAGCCATACTCCTTTTGGGAGGACTTTTGTTCTCCCAAGAAAACAAATAGTTTATGGTTTATCTTTACTTTAGCTAGTTCTTAGTAAATCTCAGGTTTAAACACTTAACTCTTGAGAGCTATTTAGTTGAACTCTTTCTAAAACATTCCTTGTTTAGGTTTCTTATTCTTTTAAACTTACAAGCATCATCATGTGGTTGTGCCAAAATGTCTTTATCTTAGTTGTTCCTCCCCAAATACCTTTAAATGCTGAACTCCTGTGATTTGTGGATATCACGTGAATGGTCTGTTTGTAACAGCAGACTGTGATAGCTGTAGAAGGGAAACTTAGATGTTTAGATTAAGACATTTCCTAGGCCAGTTGGAACGTTTGTATTGTTTAAGATGATAAAAAAGGGGCTCTCCCTTGTGATTAGCTCTCCCTTGTGATTATTACTGAGTCAGAAATTTCTATTGGCTTCCATGCAGGTCCACAGTTTTGGTCTGTGATGCCTTTATCACAGAAGGAAGGCTTAAAAGTGACAGTTACAGTTTCAGACAGCCATGGGGTGTCAAGTCCCAAGTATATATCAAATGTTACTTTAACATACATTAAATGCATCAGGTTTTAATGAAATCACATGCAGTATCTGGTATAACAGCACAGCTTGTTCTTATGGATTTATGTGTTAGGGAGAAGCAAACACAATTATACTATCAGTGAGTTATCTACCATTAGTTTGTCTCGAAGGCTCTTCACAAGCTGTTCTTTTCAGTMTTGCTTGTTTCAATAATATTTTTTTTTATGTCTGACATTACTTTCTTTTTATGTGGTTCAYGAACAAAAAAGCTCTGAACAAATCTTGTAAGGTTATCAGTTCTTTCTTTGCTTACCCCGTAGTTCAGTTTTATCTTTYCCCAGAAAGATCAAGCTTGTTGAGACTAGTTTGTTAATTCCCAGATGCAGCACAGCCTAATCCCTGAGGTTTGTGCAGGAATGTGCTAGCTCTCCATTCCCTTAATTCTTCTAATGAAAAATAAATGTATCAAATGTCATCTTAGCAAAAACCAATGATTATTCTTTTCAGTTGTCTGTAAATGCAGAAAAGGAGACAGCCCCATACGAGATGAGTTCTTCAGGATACTCATCAGATTTTTTTTTTTCCCACACATATGTGTGATTCCTTACTGTAGTTTGGCTCCTAAGCACGACCACGACATGGATGCAGCTCCTGTGTTGTTGCTGCTGTTTAGTGTGTGGTGTGCCTGCACTTACGCAGCCCTGCAGGTTTGGAAGCACCATATATTGCACATCAGTGATTTGAACTGGGTCTGAAGTGTTTTGCAGAGCAGCTGCCTCTCTGGTCAGGAAGTTCTGAAGAGCCCTGTAGGAGAAGGAAAGACCCAGAATGGCTGCAGCAAACGATTTCATATGTCAGGCTGTTTTGAATGCAACCCTTAGAACTGCTTTCTCCTGATATAAAATGAGTATCAGGCAAATTTATTTTAATACTAGCAGACTACTGTGAGTTTTCAATGGCAGAAAGCACTGTATCCAAATAAAAATTTTTTACTGATTTTGTTAAGTAATATCGCCAGGTGGATAGAAATAGTAAAGAAAATGAGATACTCTCTCATTGTTTCCTTTTACGTATTTGTGTCTATTACAACAAGCWAAATCATTTTTGGAATAAATATTAATTATGGAAAGTCTTATTAGCATACCCAATAACCAGCAACAGTACTGACATTTACAAGATTCAGAGAATACTGTGATTATAAAATTGCATCTGGACTCTTGGATGGATATTTAACATGTTGCATATTAATATAGAGAGGTTAATAAGAGGGATAGACTTTCTTAAGAAAAAAAAAGATTTATCTACTATACAAATCAACAAAAGGTCCYTTAGAATTTAAAATATTGCAGAGCATCTCATGAATTGGCGTTTTTTTTGTTTTGTATAGTAGGAAAGTACTATCCTTGAAATAGAAGTTGCCATCAATTCACAATATATTTTAATTTGAAGTCCAACTTTGTTCTAAAGTATATTTTATCAGCTGTTGGAAACTATGAAAATTTCCCATGCAAAGTCTAAAATGAAAGATGTTACTTTTGGGAGGAGAAGGGAGTGAATAGCTTTAAGCCAATTCATTTCAATCAGTTTTTAATTATTTCAGCCTGATAAGTATTTCTCCCTGTATGAATGTAAAAAATTTGTAATTTGAAACAACTGGAGCTAAGCTGGCTTGTGACCTGACCTTGCAATCACTTGTACATCTTGTATGTCTCAGGACTTCTTTGTGACTCTTGTGTTAGATGTGTTAGAATTAGGGAGATCAATGATTGCTCTGTCATTCTCGAGAGGTCTCCTCAGGAACAAGACAGGTTGCAGCCAACTGGCTTATATTGTTTAGATATTTAAAATTGTTGTATGCAATTCTAGATGGGATAGCTGTAAAACTCATACATTTTCATTATTATTCTTTATTTCTATTCCAGCAGTACTTGGAAATATTTTTCATTTGAAAAGTTGCTGTTGTACTAGATGATGTGTGGACACTAAAGAAAAAAAGAATAGGCTGCAAAGAATAAATATGTCTCGTCATTGCAGTAGTTTGCACATTTTGAGGATCATAGAAGGTAGGACCGGACCTCCAGAGGTCTCCTGCCCCACACGCTGGTGAAGCAGGGGAGTTCGGATCAGCTTCCTCAGGGCTGTGTCCTGAAAGGAAGTTTTGACTCTCAGGATGGAAAGCTCACACCTGCTGCCACCCTCCTAGTGCAGCAGCTTTTCCTAATTTCTAATCAGCATTTCTCACATTCCAACTTTTGCCCATTGTCCTAGTCCTGTCACCACGAGCCTTCAAGAAGAGCCTGGCTCCATCTTCTGTAYATCCACCCATCAAATAGCTGTAGGGCAGCAATTATCATCTCTCCTTGACCTTTTCTTCTTAAGGCTGAACAAACGCAATTCTCTCAGCCTCCCCTTGTATGTCCTGTATCCCCTGACTGTGCCAGGACGCCAAACAAGACCCAGCCTCCAGGCTTGGTCCCCCAAGCCTCAACTAGAGGATCCACTCACAGGAACAGGGTAGTTCCATTCTCGCTTACAGACAGTGTGAACTGACATTGCAGTTGAAAGAAATCAGTTTGTTTGGGGGTTAATTTTAACACAGATCTGCCTTACAGTCCCTTTCATTGCCRGGCCACCCAAGTGTTGTAGCTGTGTTGACAGGAGTAGAGGGGGCAGGACCATTTTTATGTAGGCAGTGATGGGTTTTGTCAGCCTACTGTGGCTAGACCTCTCATCTATAGAGACATCGAGGCTTAACTAAGATTAGGGAGGAGTATGGCCAAGAAACTCCAGAGCAATCACATTTCACATTAGAAGTTTCAGTTAAATTTCTCTTCTACTTGTATAATCAAAATTAAGAAAAATCTGGGTGCATTAGTTAATAGTATCCATCATAAGTTTATTCTGACAAATTTTGAGCAATGTACTCTTGCTTTAATAAGTCCATGTAAATGAGGAGTTCTATGAGACTAGCTGCAGAAAAATATATTTCTCCATTGTAGCTCTTTGATAGAGTATTATGGCAAATATCCACATTGAACTTTTAGGATTGTTATTTAATTTTTTCTTTACATAACCATTAGTTATTTCCTTCAATTGTACCACAGTTTGTTTGTTTTTTAAATAAGATTTTACTGAAGGGAGGAACTTAAAAACTCACCACAGTATTTAACATCAGTTGACATTTACCGCAATCTCTTAATTATTGGCACAGAATCAGTCTGGCTTCTGTTGCTTTTATGGTTCTTCCAGYTTGTTCCAGTGTTTTTTAGTTTTACCATCCTGCTGTAAATGAATTATATGATAGTGGTTTCAAGCAGCCGAAGGTCTAGTTTTATACAAAATAACTCCGTGTATTATTATAAGCAGTGTAGGACATGGATGGCTATCACAGTGAGTACAACATAAATACTAAGCAGACAAATGTGAGTTTCATTATGAAGAATGTTACCATTCTGTGATTGTTTATTTTGAGTTTTGTGGGCTCAATTTCAAGAATACAAACTTTGCAAAATTCAATATTGATACTTTTTATGGAGATTTAAATAATTCATCTACCATGACCATGACATTACAGAAGTGTAAAGACCAGCTAAATAAACCCAAATTAATTTGACTATGCCTCTATCAAAACCAAAGCCACTTTCTCCCTGGAGGCTTTGCAAAATGCCTTGAATGTTTGGAATTATTGCCCACTGTGAAGTAGATTAGAAATTTATTTATCCAGTTTCATTCAAGGATTTGTGTGTGCACTTTCCTAATCTATTTTTATCCTTGTAACATGATGTGCTAGGTSTTCTGAATATAGGAACACATAGTTCCTACTCCAGAGGTCTTCAAATTCACAAAGACTCACAGACTTTGTGAGCACTTGAATATTAGAATAGAATTCAACACTTTTCAATAATATTTATTATCTATCCCTATGCCCTCCAAAGCCATTTTTAGGCTACTGCAAAAAGAWCACACAATCACAGAAGGGTTGAGGTTGGAAGGGACCTCTAGATATATTCAAAAAGTTTTGTAGGGTATTTTTTGAAACAGATTATTTTGCTTGCAAACACTTTTAAACCCTTAGAAAAGCATAAATAGGTTTCATTTGCCTAAATAATTTCTTCTGCAAAAAAAATTTGAGAAGCGTAGTGACATTGCCAAAGGGAAAAATTGGTAGGTTTAGTTGCCTTCTCAGTATCTTAAAATGTACAATATTCTGGCGTGGCATCATTGTKGCTAAAAAAGTAGTTTTTACTTGTATTTGCTCCGGCAGAACTGGGGTTTACGTAGCAAGGCCTCGCCAGAATCTGCCTCACCAGCAGCAGGTCAGCAGCTCTCCAAGCCACTCGTGCATTTCTCTAAGGAGAGACTGCGGAGCCTGGTCCTATGGACACCAAACTGGAAGCTGATGATCACTGCAGTAACACAGGCCCTAATGCCATGTGCTGGGCTAGGCCGGCCCYTCACAGCCTCCGGCGGCTTTGCTGTGCTGGGCCGGGGTGAAACACAGGAAACGGCAGTGGTGAAAAGCGAGGCCTGTGACTCACGGCTGGGGGCGGTTTGCTCGGGGATGGCTGTAGTAGTTCCTGTCCCCAGCCGTCYGCTTCGCTACGGGGATGGCCCTTACTCCATGGAGCAGTGGCTGAAGTGCTGCAGTAGTTCATAGGCCGCTGTATCGAGGAGGAGTAGTGCGCAGGTTCCAAGTGTCTGTAAGACACGCAAAGGTAATTTGAAATACTACAGCAGCTCTTCGCCAAGGAGTCCAGCTGTCTGTGCAGACAAGGTCAGGATGCTGGCACAAGGAATCCAGAGTAACCTTTCGACTGGAAACAAGCCCTGAGATTGTGGAAGTTATGTCCAGTAATAGCTGAAAATACTGCAAGGTGCATTTTCTTTCCAGGATGCAGCAACCTTGTAGGGTAGGATAGAGCAGGACTTCCCTCTTCTAAAACAAGCAGGGCAAGATGTAGTAAAGACAGCAATGTATCCTTACTTCTACTTGGAATTGAAGGCATACTTTAGTAGGAAGCAGCAGTACTTCCTGATAGAGCGCATCAAATACAATTTATTTTCTCTTCCCTTTCTTCCTATTCCACTCTTGTCATCCCTTTCTGCCCACTCTCCAACAACAACAGCAACAAAGTGCGTAGCATTGACAAATATTGTGCCAGCAAATATATGAAGTGGGGAAAAGGTTGTTTGATTCTGGAGTCTTCACTGCAAATTTTGGGGAAATTTACTGATAACATATTTTGAAGTAAACATACAGTGGTCAAAGCGAGCAATGCTAGATTGTACCATTGTTAGAGAGATTTTTCCCTAGTAATTCCTCACTAGCTGARCCCTGAGAATATAAAAGCTTCTCACTTAGCAGTAGATATCACTCAAGAATACTGACCAAGTTGCCATGTACCATTTTTCACATCAGACCACAAAATACTTTTGGCAAGGGCCACGGCGCTGTCTTCACTGCACATGTGAAGGAACCGAGGCACATGAGCGAAACATGATTTGTCTAAAGGTTGTGAGCCAGGCATGTTGTGGAAGCTGGAACAGACCCCGGGCCTCCTGCGGCTCCACCACTAGTTTGCTCTCCATTAGTGTGCAGTGCCTGAAGTGCATGCTGATTTCAAGCACAGAGCAAAGCCTAGTTGAATATCACTGTAGGAAGTGGCTTCAGGATCATCCTACAATATGCATATTAGGAAGATATTAAATACTGTCTTGAAATGCAACTGTTGTCCAAAAATGAATACTATCAAATTATGCTTTTCATTTGTGTGGGTTATTTTCCAGGCAGAAATTTTAACGGGCATCCCAGTTGGCAACCTTGAAGATGCTCAAAAGGTGGGACGCCTGCTGTTAGAAAGAGGGTGTAAGCTCGTAATCGTTACTCTTGGAGCAGAAGGCTGCATGATGATATCAGTAGAAGAACCTATTCCAAAGCACGTTCCTGCTGGGAAGGTCATGGCTGTGGACACTACGGTACGTTTTTGTGGTTTAACTGTCTTGCTTTGGAAAAGACTACTTAAGCACTAAGGGAAAGCAGTGAGTAATCAGCCAAATCTTCGGGCACTAGTACAAAGGCTAATTTATGATGTGAAATAGATATCTTGCTCCCAGCCTCTTTTATATTAAATATCATTTCATTTGAATTGCACAGGTATATTGTCGGCATGCTAGAATTATTTTAAATACTGATAGTATCTTTGTGTTCTTTATTTACTGAAGTCAGTACCTGTCTCTTTCTCACTGAAATGTGTGGTGCCAGTCGCTTGAGCTGCAGCTCTGTTTTTTCACCTTTACCCCCTCGTGCAGTTTATCACCTCCGTAACTTGAATGCTATGGGAGAGAGGAGATACTTACTCCCCTCRTAGTCTGAAGGTGAGTGGTTGGCAGTTCTGACACAAGCTTGAGCTGCTTTCCCTGCCAAATCCTTTACCAAATCTAGTGTAAGGTACAGTGAAGAGGTAATTTTTACAGAATATAAAGGAGGAAAAAAAAAATCTGCTGCTTTGTGACTTAATTATTTTATGATGGTAAATAAGGAATACTTGCTCAGAGACGTTTTCATCTTTGCCATTTTTAGGGGTTTTTTTACTGCTTACTCTAAATTAAATTCAGAAAGCTTTCTCTAACCGCTAAACTGCTAGATACAATGTTCCTAAGGAAAAAAAAAAAAAAAAAAAAAAGAAGAAAAAGAAATCGGGAAAGGCAATAGTTAATATAGCCTTGCTAAGAAAACCTTACCACATTGCACATATGGGGCTATTTTGTGTTCCTAGTATTATCTGACATAAATCCAAAATGATTCCAGTGGAGTTGCTGAGAGCGGAGCAGGTCACGTTGTATGTACTAACTATACATTTAAATGCCTGTTATAATMACGTCATATTACATATGTTCTGTTACAATAATTCATTAAGATCCCGGAGATTTTACCATCTGGTGCATTCCATATCTGAATTGTATTAATAATGATCAGTCCTTCTAACATGTTTTTATCCATGGACCTTGTACTGCTTTACAAAGGAAAGTAACTGCTTGCAAGATGAGGAAAGGGAGGCTCTGGGGACTGAAATGATCTAGCTGAGTAGCCTCCAGCAGTGGGGCTAGGAGTAAAGTCACCTCGCATAAAAAACACAGGATCAGTAACAGATTTGCACTGTGATATGCTGATACTATGGAAGGCTTTGTTTCACTTTTAGGTTTAATCCCTCTCAATTTAACTCTGAACAAGGCAGAGTTAAAGGCAGAGTTGGCCTTAGTTTTCCTCTTTTGCCCTCTTCGCCATTTAGAAGTTGGGCCTTGAGTTAGGGTTGATTTGGGGATGTCCTAAAGCTGAGCTTAAAGAAGGCCCCACTGGACTGTCCTACACTCAGCAGGGCAGAACAGCCACTGAGCCTCAAACACTCAACRTTAACCCCAGAGGCAGAAGGGCCAAGAGAGGGAAAGGCAGAGCTCCCAAACCAGCCTTGATGCCAGCCCAGAAGCAGGATTTATTAGCTTGGCAGCAACACCCTGTGAACCTGGCTGTATTGCTGCTTGCCCTGGGTTGGTAAATCCACCATTGCTGTCAAATTTTACTGGTAGAATTTTCCCTTTTACTGTACATCACACAGAAGTGATGAAGAAGAAACATGTGTGAACTGCTTCTTCAAAAGAAGCATAAAATTCCTGCCAGATCAGCTATTGTTTGATTTATTAAGATATTTGCTGCTGTTGGAATAAAACAGCAATACCAAAACCACACTATGGCTGAAAAGTGTTTTTTATCTATTGCCTAATAGTTCAGAGTTTCATGACTTTACTAATTTAACCCTCTTAAAAAAAAAAAAAAAAAAAAAAACAGGAAAGAAAAGAAAAAGCAGTTTCTTTGAGTTTATTGAATCCTTGCCCTGCCTCCTTGTGGCCAGCAGGCTATTGGCTTTCATATAGCAGAGGATTTTCACAGTTAATTTTGTTAATCTGCTTAAATGACAGCGGGTTGTTTTCAGTAAACCAGCTGTGCTCAGTTACTCTTGCAGACTGAATGAAAAAAGATGTGTTGACCTTCCGTTACAAAAGATTTAGAGTAGTTAGACTGATTATCACTTTGCTTGAAAGCGAGTGGCTTTCAAGCAAGCCTTCTAAACACCAGTCAAAATAATGGGAAGTTTTATTGGAAAAGTAAGTACTAAAAGTTATAGTAGGACACTTTATTCAAATTCATATCTGCAGTGGATCCTCCCCCCAAAGGGATAAACTTAAGTTGTGGCAGCTTAGCAAGTAGCCACCCATAAGCAGAATAGTCTAAGTTGYTCACATGCATGCTCCTAGACTATCATTAAATACAAAATAAAAATTGCTGCCTTAAACTCTCCTCTTACTTCARCTAAGAGCACACATAATTTGAGGGAGCCAGCAGTATATTTTAAGCTGCAGTAGCAATCACGTTGGAGCATGTGTCCATATCCTTAACAGGGATCGTTGGGATCTGCAGAGAGTTAAATGGTGTGTACAGCCCATCATAGGATTTGCAGACTACTACAGTGACATATTAGTCTGTATTAAAATGGAGTTTGCAGTCTAGAAGCTACACATGTAAGATACAAAATGAGCCTCAACAGCTTTCTGCACTGCAGAAATTTCCCCTCTCTGCCCTCCAGGCCATTTCCACTGTGAACCACAACTGGGAAGAAAATTGGTGAAAAAATAACTGGATAGATACAGCCACAAAGAATGACGTGTTCCCTGTCCCATTCCCAGTCTTCATAGATTCATCAGAGAGATGAAGGATCAACAGCACATAGAGTCTGAATTTTCCCCCTAGCCCCCGGGATAGTTAATCCAAGAGTGTTTGGGAAAAGCTGGCTCTATCTCCCATTCTGTGGTGGGACATGCATCTTCAAGATTGAACATCTGGCATTTTCCACCCACACTACATCAATACTATAAAGAAAGAAAGAAAAAAAGCTTGCTGTTTTTTTTAGTGCTAATTATCTTAATGTGGGTTTACTAATGTATGCAGCGCTTCCCGTGACTGTTAGCAGAGCTCTCCTTACACAGTCTGAAACATGTTGAGCATGACTAGTCGCTCAGAAGGAAGTTTTGCAAGACATGATATTGTAAAGCTGAAACATCTGTTTCTCCCGTTACAGCTAAATAATGCAACAAGCTTCTATAAGAAGATAAACTTTCCCTTCATTCGCCTTCATTCTGGTTTCTGTATGCAAATTTTGAATAACATTTAAAATGGATGAAAAGTAATTGAGAACTAATCCTGAAATCTTCTGTATGAAACAAAGCAGTATCTGATTAAGCCCAGTAGTTGTAGCGCTTTGTATTTTAAACATACTACTTACATAAGAGGTTTCTGATACATGTAAAATAAAATTAGAGAGATAATAATAAAAAGCTAGGGGATATATTATGATCTGTTTTGACTATGGTAAATAGTTGGTTTTAGATCTCTCTGACTCTATATTTTTAAGTGTATGCATTCACTTTATTTTTAGTGGAGCCCAACTGCGCTGTACTTGAGGCCCCTTCCTGAGGCGAAGCGGCCGCTCCAGGCGGATGCTCCAGGCGCCTGGTCGCGCCGGATCGGGGCGGCCGCCGCCGCGTGAGGCCCAGCAGGCCGGGAGTGCAGCCTGCGCGTGGGGAAGGCCCCGCTCCATCCCTCCTCCTGGAGGAGCCGCTCTGCGCTGCTCCCGGTGCCCCCGGCCTCCCGCCGGGCTCCTGACAGTCACGCACGGCGTAATTTACAGCGCTGTTTACATCTATTTACATTTACTAATTATCTTCCATTGAAACTGCCAAGGAGAATTTGTCAGATGAATGTAATTACCCGAAGCTGGAATGTGGCCAGCAGTGAGATTAGTTCCCTTCCATTTTGAAAGGGAAAAAAAAAAGAACCCTCCATGGGAGCTCACAGAGCGGGGTCCTCGAGCGGCCGCCAGGGCGGGTGTCACGTCATGGCACAGCCGAGGTGCCGGCGTGCGGGACCTCGCGCTAGGCGCCCATTGCCCCTCTGCGTGGGGCCGAGCCCCGCGTGCCTCTCTGCGCTGCCTCCCTGCGGGAGCAGCCGGCCAGGGCTGTGCGCAACGCGCAACCCGGCTCTGCTTTTTGCTCTGCTTCTACTGGTTGAGGACAGGTCTTTTGTTGAGGAGTCGGGTAGGAGGGTTGGAGCAGGCAGCAACACCGGCTGTGCGTGGGCTGTAGTGGAAAACAGTACCCTTCGACTACACAAGGTCGCTGTCCACTGCCACGCCACCAGCTCCGGCACAGAGATCGCTCCGGGGTCAGCGGCTGTAACCGCGGGTTCACTCGGGCTCCCGGGTTGGATCAAGAGGCTGAGTAACATCCCTGTATGCGCCTGGACCATTTAGGCTGACTATCCAACTCCCACACCTCTTGGCCTTCCAAGGTTACACAAATAGGAGTTGCGTGCCCCAAAATCCTGCATGTGCTCACCCCGAATCAGGCAGTTCAGAATCCACATAGCACTCGAGCACACACTGTTTAGATACAAATTTGGAATCATTTTTCGCAGCGGTGCCTTTAGTAATCACAGGAAATCCATGTTGTCTCTTTCAGATCTCACGGGAAACTCAGCATGTTTAACTGCACAGTATTCCTGTGACTGCAACCATTAAATTTCCCAGAGTATTTCTGGTATTACCAGCAGTTTCCTTGTCTTACCTGTGCCTTTCCAATGCACAGTATGCACAGCCYGCTGGCAACAGCGGAGGAGGTTGAGGTGACATGCTTACAAACAGGAATCTTATTTATGAGACATGATAAAATTCAGAATGTAATCTACTCAGTTATGCCTGAAATTTGACACAAGTGGATAATTTATTCTATATAGTCCTTCTCTGTACTCCGTTCTCAGAGACGGATGATACAGGCTGTTTGTCATAATCATAAATGCTGCTATTCTTCTTTCATGTCAGATGTGCAAGAGGAAGGCTCATTGCTACTGTATGAATTTGTCATCAAATGTTTTATGTTCAGATCCTATTAGGTTTCTCTCTGATTTCTTGTTACAATATATTAAGTCTGGCTCTTTTGCTATGGGAAAGAATTAAAGAGGCTGTTTTTAAACAGGAAAATGCTCGCTGAACAGCTTTGTATTGAACTCTGAAGATGTTATACAATCATCATTTTAGAAAGCCTGATATAAGGGCATAGCTATATAATTTTAGATATGTCACAGTATTCAGGCCTGTACAGTAATTGTGGTCTAAAGAAGGCAGTGTGGTTTAGTCATTTGGACAAAGAACTGAGTAAGATTTCCATGGCTCTGCCAAAGACTTGCTGTAAATCCTTGGAAGAGTTACTTGTCCTCTTTGTATCCCAATTTATCTATCCATAAATTGGAGCTGCTATTAATGTATTGCATGTAACCATGAGAAGTCTGTTAGAGACCAGAGCAGAACCTGGGAGGCCCTTTTCCCAGGCTTGTCACATAACCTCAGGCCTGTTGTGCTTCTTTGGGGGCTTTACAAACTCATTGAGGTTCTTTTGCTTGAAGTGGAGAGGTCTTGTCTGTGAAAATATGGTTTACACTAACATTTCCAGTCTTAGCTGTACCTTCTGGTCTGGTCTGGAGAAGCCCGAGCCAGAGGAGTGAAGTGGACACTGAAATAAAGCCTTAGAATATAAATAAATCCAAAACAGTCCTCCTAATAACAGCAATTCTTTGTCTCCTGACWTTGTGGCATAACGTCTGAGGCTCAAGGGGATATAAATACAACACTCTGTGCAATGACTAATTACTCAAAATTCTGTGCATCAGCAGAAGTGGGACTTGTGGTTGACTCTAATATTATCAAATGCCTTTGCTATTTAATAATCTTGTAGCCATATATTATTTAGCATGCTGTTTGCACAAAGAACAGTGATTTTATTTCAGCTATCTCTCAACAAAGTAAAAATGCAGCTGGTAGTAAATGAAGCATTTGGCAGACAATGTGTCTGATGTACAGTTCTGCAACTTGCTAAGGAGAGAAGAACAGGGTTGGGTGTTTAACCTTTTCCTCCCCCAAAACTCGGGAGGGTGAAGGAGGAAAGTGACCACAAAGGGCAAGGGCTAATTTTTTCTTATTTCTTCATCTTTTTCATTTTGTTTTTCTTTCCCTTTCAGGGAAGGAGAAAAAGTTACTATCGGGCAAACAACTTATCTATCAGTGGGATTTATTCACACACCAACACAGAGTAATTATGCCCTGAGCCCCCACTAATATCCCACAAACCAGCAGCATAATAGCTTCCTTTCTTTAACTTGCAACCAAAATAGGTTAATAAATAAGTTTAGTTCCAGTCATAGCCCACTTTCTGACTTAGCCTTCTGCATTCCCTCATTTACAAATATGGAATCCATTGAATTTTGGAACAAAGGAACCATGAGGTATAAATTGATCTGCCAGACACTCCAATCAGCAATCTGCACTGTAAATCTATTTAAAGATGCATCTATTATGTTCTGGAGTTCAGCTGAACTGTGAAAGGGCACATGACTGAAATCACTACATTTGAGTTGACTCACAGTTAAGTGGAGCTGGGAATTGCTTGGCTCATCACAAGTTACTTTTTTTCTTTCTCTCATTCAGGCCTTCTAAACACTCTTMAGTTTGTGAAGACTTGGTTGGTGGCCTAAGTATATGTAGGTAACCAGTGATGAGAGGAATTGCAAATGTTTTGTATCCCTTTGCATTGGCTGTCAAATGAGAGGGGATGGAAAGGAGGGCTATTGCTGCTGCAGACCAGATGCTCCCTTTCATCACCTTGAGAATAGAAAACTTCATTATCCCCATTTTACGGATCGGGAGAATGGAACAAAACATGTGAGCAACTGGTTGCTCTAAAGCACTGGTCAAAAACCGCCCTGCTGCACGATCCATAGGCAGCTGGTGTGATATGGCCAAACTTGAAGCACRGGCCCATACTGCCCCATGCTGCTCTCCTAACTACCAGGCAACATTGTCCTGGGAGGGAGGACTAGGTTTATCTGCCTAGTAACTGTCTATTTTAATCTGTAAGAACAAACAATGTAAACAAAACGAGCAAACAGGAGCGAGCCTGTACGGCACAATTTGCAGCCTTGTTTTCCAGTGGAAGATTCCACAGACCACCCAGGCTTTGCTCTCGTCCTTTGCTCAACCACGGAGCATCTAATTAAATCCCTCTCCGTTCCTGACTCTAAGTGGAAGAGTGCTTGCAGTCCTGCACAGTTTCCTTCCAGATGGAAATGCATAATTTAACAGAGATGCAGCTGACAGGGAGAAGTGGGCCCAAAGCAGTATTAGCATTTGCCACAAATTGTGTTAAATTACAAGGGGACACTTAATAAACACATGGAAGAGAAAATAAGAGTAGAAACAATATTTAGTTTTCTGAGGTTCTTCTAGGGTTTCAGAGTGCCAGGCAACACAAACCTCACAGTAACATTGAATTTCTTCCTAAGTTACTTGAGGATACCGAGAATTATTTGGTTGTGTTGCCAAGGTACACACTGTCAGCACCAGAGTATGGCATGTAGTCCTGTCTCCTCCCACAGCCTTGTTCAGTATATATGTATGCACATACATAAAGTTGCCGAGCACTTTACATTATTGAATATGTTTGTTCTCATGACACAAGGTGAGGTACTGTTCTTACCTATCTTTTGTAGATGGGGCTTGGCTTGTGCTCTGCTGGTCATGTGCAACCTGTGGAAGGTGGGCCTGCTTCCCTTGATAAAATCAGGACTATTTCTCTGTGCTTCTCTTCAAAAACAGCTAGAACTGGAGGAAAAAATGTTGTTGGGATGTCAGCTGTGACCACGTAGGGCCATCACAGATGTCCACTAAAATGAGAAGGTGCCCAGTAGTGTAGGAGCTGCTTTGCATCACATGTTTCTTGGAGAGGCTGAGAGAGATTGTTCATCATCCTATGAAGACGGGGGCTTTGGCTCTGCTACTGCTATACTGGGAAGTTTTCCAGTTTGGAAGCTAACGCACTGGTGAGTCTGGGCRAAAGGAGCAGGGATGTTGGCAGCATTTCTTTGGTGTGAGGCCAGAGCGGGAGAAGACTGCAGCAGCAAAGTTGCGGGCCTGTGACCGTGTCCCTGTGACTKGATCTTGGCAAGCTGAGTTCAGCAGTATCCCGAAGTTGTCCAATTCAGCAGTATCCCAAAGATATCCGTGTGCCATCGCACTTCTGGGGTGGCCAAGGGACTGACACATTTATAAAGGTTGAAAACAGAGTATGGTTGACTGGGCTTRCAGCGGCAGAATGTGCCGCATCCCTCATTGTGAGCTGTGCTCCTCTCTTCTCTTTATGGTGAGCCCAACACAGAGGCTCTGCAAAGAGGCTGGTTTGGGTCAAATTCTGCCCTGGACTTGCAGCTCACACTGTGTTCAGAGCAGATCCTGCACCCTCAGCTCCTGCACACAAGAGTTATAGTGGGCCAGGGCACTCTGAGATACCTGGTGTGCACAAACTGGGGAGAGGAGGRAAGACCAGCGGTTGTGGCCATGCTTACCAGCTAAATTCCTGCAGTTAAAAATTACTATTAGAAGCTTGTGCTTCTGGCACGTCATGAGCATCACCTTCCCAAGTGCCTTTTTCTGGACCGAGCAGTAGGAAGTTGAAAATGAGATCCACTATGTAATAGTGCAGAGTCATCTTGGCCAAACTACTCACCCTTTTTTCAGTTCTGGAATTTATGATTAGCCTAATAAAAGCTTCCTTTTCCTCTCTGAAGGTAGTTTCTGCAGAACCAGGTACCATCCAAGTTATCATACTTCTAACTATGTTCTAACCTGTTCTTTTCCTTGCTTCCGTTCACATCAGTTCTGATTATGGTAAGGGAGAAATCAGTCTGGCTTCAGGGCCCTTTGCCTGCTTCAGTTACACAGAAATGCCAATTGCAATAATGTTGGTAGAGACTTAGTACCTGATTTCTCCCAACAGAGTGTTCACTGGTAAATAATCTTGGTCTCTTCGGAAACCAGGCAGGTTTGTGCTGGTTGGTGATATTGCATAATTAGGTTTTCAAAAGTACAAGAACAGAGAAATGAGAATAATGGGGAAATCAGGCTTCTTGCTTTTGCAAAATCTAACCACAGAAAACGCCAGAAGTTTTATTTTTTATCAAAAATCAGAGAGTTAATCCCTCTTAGCTCCCTAGACAAAAAAATATTTTATAGCCCTCGCTAGCTAAATGAAAGGAAGCTAGAAACTTAAATTTTAGTAAGCATAGTAATAACCTATGAGAATGAGAGTGTAAGGAAGAGATTTTAGTGGAAGATGCTGATGTTGTCACTTTTCTATTTTGTTTTTCCTACCTGTGTGTAGATATAAAATCAGCTGTTCCAGAAAAACTTAACTGTGCAAAAGCAGATTCCCAGATGCTGATAGTGATGTTGTCAATTGCCCAAATGACTAAAGGAGATATTATTTTTATTCATTTGAGATCACGAATAGACAGAGAAATACAGAGAAAAGAGAAGTGTCTGGAAGCTGGTGCCTCGTTCGTCTGCCTGTGATTTTGTTACTGAGCGATGCTCCCTGTGCAGATGCCCTGTTTGGGAATCCTGCAGGGGATGTGCTTTGGTCAGGGGGTTTTGTGCTGGGCGCTGCTCAGGGAGCAGATCCCTGTTCTCCAGCGTGTCCTGGTCGCTGCCCTCAGCKCTCGTGCCCTGCAGGTTGAGGCTGCAGCCTGGCCGGGTCAGAGGACCCGTATTCCCGAACGGAGCAGAGCTCCTGCCTCCGAGCTCACGTGTTGCTGAACCAAGAGGGGATTCGGCCACAGCACTCGTCAAAAGCGTTACATGAACTCAGCAGGAGGGAGAAACGCAGACAGAGGAACAGGCTAGACTAAGCTCAGACAGAAAAAAAGAAAGCCAGGTTTTTATTTATWTTTTTTTTCCAGGATATGTAGTTCGGAGGTAGGCGGGAGCAGTGGCCGGCCAGCAAAGGCTGCATACTGTGGTTTTGAGAGAGGCATTTGAGCATATGSAGCTTTCTTGAAAAACAAAAAGGAGAAAAAAGGTTTTTTTGATCAGTTCCAGGCTAGATGGCGGTTGTGTCATTCCGAGTGCATCCCACCAGATTACACGGGATCATTAAGAGCCTTTTGGCATTTTCAGTTTGAGAGAGAAAACAGAACCAAAAAATAAACGCACGTGGTACCCAAGTCACTGTGAAGCAATTCCCGCTTCCGTCCTGGCTGTGAGGGTTGGGGTTCCCACCGCCGTGTGAGCCCTGGCGCGATCCCTGGTGACACGGCACGGCCCGTTCCCCACCGTTCACTAGGGAGCTTGGCTCTGGTGGGAGAAACCCGGAGCAAACATCAGCCGAGCGCGGCGGGAGCGGCGGGACGTGGCCTGGGCAGGGCTGGCCGCGGCTCTGGCTTCGCCTGTTCATTAAATGGAATCTGGGAATCARCACGTAAAGCGTGAGCCTTGCGAGGGAGACGTCAGGAGCTGGCGCRAGTGTGACCTGAGTAACGAGGGGAGTGAGGTGCTGCTCGAGGAAGTGAGATAAGAGACGCCCGTGATTAGGGCGGGAGAGAAGCTGCGTGCGCTCCAGGTGGATAAACCAGTCTGAGGAGCGCAGCTCGGCTTCATCCTGGGAAGCTGCTGTATTTGGGGCTCTGCTTCCAAGCTCTCCCCACTTTGGGAAGGTTGCAGGCAGCTCCCGTGGCATTTCCAGCTGAAACCCGTGGCCTTTCTGTGAGCTCAGCCGCCTGGGCRCCTCCCTGGCGCTGGAGGACACGGATCCTGGTGTGTGCTGCTCTTTGCAGGGGGCCACGGGCAGATCTCCGTTGAGCTGCAGTGCCGGGAGAGTTGCCCAGGGCTGCGCTTCCCGTGTCCTCTGTGTTGCCTACCTGTGCTTCACAGAAAAGAAGCTTTTGGAGGCGGGTTCCGCTGCTGCGCTTGAGTTGCCCTGATGGGTATAAAATAAGTCATGGATCATAGCTCAGGTGTGAAGGCAAGGAAGATGCAGATGCCAAGGCCAAAATTGATTTTAACCTATTTACACCAAAATATATCCTGAAATATTCCTTTCAAAAATACCTCAGTCGCTCTGGTAGCACGGTGGTGCTGAGTTGTTTGGTTGCTGAGAGCGTCGTAGGGTCAGCCGGATGGACCCCCTGTTCCAGAGCAGAGCTCGGAATTACTTCATTGTGTAATGAAGAACTCTGTCCCTCTCATTAATGCTCTCTGCAGTTGAAGGGAGTTTATGTGGGCATCGACACACTGACTCGTTCTGATGATTCAGAACACGGAGTGCTCCCGGTGGGTGAAAACCTTGCCGGCGTTCCGGATTTAGCCTGCAACACAGGTAGAAGAACTTGGGAGGTGTTCAACAGTTTCCAGGTTCCTCCTCCTCTTTTTTTGTGCGTGTTTTTTTTTTTTTTTTGTCTCTTCTCYGGTGTTTTGGGGTGCCCAAGTTGTGCCTCATTTTCAGAAGATCAGGGATGCCTGTTGAAGTCCATGCAAGAGCAGGACGTCTGCACTGAGCCCGGGGGTGGCTCGGAGTGGGTATTTCCCAAATTCTTGGTCTCCAATTCATTTCCTGTAAGGGGAAAGGAGAGCAGTACTGCCCACCTTCGGAACAGATGCTATATAAGGGCTTTGTGAATGTAAGTCAGGACTGTGTTCCAGAGCGTTACCAGATCTCGGGACACTTTCTGCTGTGCTTTTTAGATGACACACAAACTAAAAACTTCAGAGTTATGAATGTTGTATCCTTTATTTCCAACATTCACCACAAAGCCAATTGCTTTCCAGGGGGATTCATTCCTCTGTAATGTTCGTGTCTGATCTTTTTAGAATCGGTGAATAACTTTACGTAGTAGTAGGATGTTTCAAAAGGGAAAGAAAATGCATGCAGGAGACCTCGCATCGGGATTAATCCCTCAGGAATGCAGGGGGCTAACGGTCGGGCTGATTAATCACTGTTAATGATCCATGGGGAAATCTGTCAGGAAGTGGGCAGGGATTCCTGGCGGCTGATGCGCAGCGCCGGGCGGTTGCAGTGCCTCGGTTGGGATGTCTCCTGTCCAAGGGGCCGCGGTGGGAACAGGAGGCACCTCTGGCCATAGGGAGAGAATCAGGACGGGTGGGCAGGTGAGCGAGGAATGACCCCTGYGTGGCTGCGTGAGCAGGAAGGGCTGGGATTGCCCCTTCCCTGGCTCCCCAGCGCAGCCGCTGGAGCACCCGGAGCAGGGAAGCGTGGAACAGGGAAGCAGTCCCGTCCGGCCTCGCGGTGACAGGGAGCAGCCGGCTGCCCCTGCGAGCCGGGAGCCGGCGCATGGGGCTCGGGTGCACAGCCCAGCTGCGGAATCGGCCCGTGTTGAAACCAGCCCCGGCCTCGCCCTCGTCGTCCGTGTTGAGGCTGAAGGCTCCTACGGAGCTGCCCTTGGTGCCAGGCAG
>NW_020455677.1:4654559-4665925 GCF_003342845.1 Nothoprocta perdicaria
GCTACCAGGAAGGACCAGCTCTTCACCTGGATGGAGCACCTAGACATGGGCATGGGACACCTTCCATATGGGATTGGGAAAGGCAAAGGTGAAGCAGAAGGCCACAGACCCTTCTGGATTTTCACTGTGTATTTCCTTTGGCAGCTGCAAATCCATGAGTCTTTCCAAGCAGCATCAGGAACCTCAGACACCTTTGCTTGGTTTAGGCRTTGCTAGGCTGAAAGCTTAGAGATTAATTTGAGCATAGTGGTGCTAGTGTCATTTGAGCCCTAACTCCAATTGCCAGAATCTATGTCCGGTGAAATGAAAGCACAAAAAAGGAGAAAATAGGTTAAGCGCCAAAAAAATCAATCAAAAAGTGTAACATGGACAAATGAATGTGAAAGTCAACAAAAAAAACCCAAAAGGTAACATTTTCCAAGGAAAAAAACCTCTCTGGCACATAGAGGATAAACACGGGCTGTTTTAGAGAGAAGGAAATTGTGAAAAAGGCCCAAAGGAAAAGCTGTGTAGCTGATTCAGCCACTGCTACCAAAGGATATTTCACTCGCTCCCTGGGCATTTGTCTGAAATTCTCCCCTAGCTGCAACACAGACGCTGTTGGCACAAGGGTGTTCTGCAGCCTGGAGCTGCTGCCACCCGCAACCTCACATCCAAGCCCGGTGATTCCTGCAGGGAGACGCCGGCCTTCCCGCTTCCCGGGAGAGCCGCCGGCCGCCTCTGCTCGAGGATGTTGGTGTGGGGCAGGGTGCCGGGGCCGGGCCGCGTTGCCCTCCTGGCACAGCCCCACACTGCGTGCTATGGGGTGATGTCCACAGAGGAGAAGTTCTGCAAGGCCCAGCTCCTCCGAGAGAGCCGTGTCCTCAGTGCCCTCTATTTAGACCGCGAGTCTAAATAAACCCGAGTGATCCGCAGGCTTCGTTTCCTCTTGCGCTGATGCGAATGTTGTGGCGTGAAACGTTCCTGACTCTACGTTAGAGTGCACTTCCCCATGATRTTTGGGTCAGTGTTTTGTTTTATCCACTAAATGAAGAGCTTAGAGGCAAGGCTGGTGCTTGTGTCGCGCTGCCRTGCGGTGCACCATTTCTCTGAGGAGGTGTTAACAGGCTCTTACCGCCTGTTGAGTGGAATCCGTAGGATGTGCATGAGCTGTGACTTCCTGAAAATCACCCCAGCCAGGCTTCCTGAGGTTGGGTATCAGTGCCAGGCCTTGGGAGCCCGAATCCCTGCCATTGCTCTGCCGGGAGAGCAGGATGAGCGGGAAGAGGGAGCGGGAAGGCACCCAGGAAGGGCAGCGCGGCCGGGATGCAGCCCCGCGGCCCTGCCTCTGCTGGCGGACAAGTTCCCTTATGGTGCAAGGGAAATGCATCCTATTACTCTGAGTGTGACGGATAGAAAAATGCTTTTCTTGCTGCAACTGGCACCATTGAACAATACAGTTTCCACTTACAAAGCACTTTCCTTAAAAAGCTGCTCGGGGCGGCGGCGTATAAAAATAGTTAGACTAAAGTTGTGATCCGGCTTCTGACAAATCAGGACTAACAAAAGCTAAGGTATAAATAGAAGTGATAAATAGAAGTGTTTCCGTGGGTTTTCGCTTCTCTAGAGGTACAGGATCTTGATCGGTGCTGGATTGTGATAAACAAAAATGCCCCTTTCCAGACACAGAGGAAAACAYGGACCTTCCAGACTAGTGGCACAGAATATAAATAGGTCTTGAAAACGACCGAAAAAACATAAAACTTAGTTAAAACTGCCACATTTACATTTTAGAAATTGCTACACTGTATCAGACCATATTTTTATGTAGTTCATTATTTTATTTCATAAAATCAAGCATCTCTTGCTTTAAAGAAAAGTTAAATAAGTTATATTTTTGTAGTTACAAAACGAATTGTCCCCAGGCACTCTGTGGTATGAGGRTTATCTCAAAGTCTGCAAAGTATTAGGATTTCTGGAAGATAAAGGCTGAAGAATGCAAAATATTAGGACTGTAGTATCCATTCTGTGTYCGCTTGTGAGTAGAAGAAATGCATCTTATGGGTCATTTTCAAAACTCGTTACTTTTGCAAAGTTGTATTTGGATTTATAGCAGGTTTTGAAACAGCTAAGCATAAAACTACTGTTTGCCAGTGCAGAGTCTGAATAATCTCTATTTGCTCTAAGAGGTTGTTCCTTCTGTTCTGCAGTGACCTTTTAACAAACCCCACGTACTTTAATCCACAATACCAAGAGGAAAGGTCTGCTTTTGTGGGCTGAAAATGGTTCKTATTGCAGCCAGCCTTGGAGCCAGATCAGTTCTGCCCTTGCCCGTGAGGTCCCGTTGGGCAGTTGGTGTCTGCACGGAGCAGAAGCGGGGCCGAATCGGGCGTCTGCCAAATGAGCCTCATACAGGCAGCTGTTTTCCATGCAGGAGCTCCTGTGCTGAGGACACTCCATACCATAGACACAGTAAAGGTTTGCTTATCAAAGCCTGAATCTGGGATTCTCTTGGGGTCTATAGTAGGTGTTCTTTATAAGGTCTGACTAGCTCAGACTATGTATGGAAAGCAAAGATTGCAGGGTAAGTTTGCAATAAAATTGCAAAAAAATGTAAGTAGGAAGCTGTTTTCTTCCATTCCGCATGGAAGTCTGCTCTTGATCCCTTTTCCTTTTTTTTAAGTCATTTAGCATTGTTCAGCGCTGAGCCGGAGCTCAGCAGCAGTTTCACATCTTCAGAGCATCACCCCCGAGCAGAGAGGCACYGTAGCTGTGAAGGGAGAACCTCGGGAAGCCCATCCCGCTGCCACGCGAGCTGGGACAAGGGTGCTCGTCAGTGTAGTTACAGTTTTGTCCTCTGATAGAGAACAGTGTACAAATTACGTGGGGTCGTAGGTAGGTATCTCAAAAAATAAAAATTAAAAAGGTCAAAAGGATAATATTCTGTCCTGTGAAAGTAAAGTCAAAAGGATAATATTCTGTCCTGTGCTGCTGGCAAATAGAGTTCAGGCCATGTGACACCAGGCACTAGGGGCCCTGCTCACTGAAATGATGCCCGGTGTCTTCCTTGATCCGGTGATCGCTTCATGAGAAATACTTGGCGTGGAAGGTGACGTTGCTTTTCCTGCTAGGCCTGCAGTGCAAGGGCTCGGCCTGCTCGTGTTTCGCCTCCGTGTGCAGCAGCAGCACAAGAGCCTCGGTGATTAATCACACGCGCTGCCAACCYCGAGCCGGGCCTGAGATTTTTGCCGTGTGTGTCACACAGGAGACGCTGGCACCGCTTAACTCGCGGTCACCTGCCTGTGGGAGCGCTGGGCAAGGCGGAGGAGAGACAAAAGCCCCTCAGAACCTGATAAAACCTCCAGCTGCTGCTCGTGTTTGCAGGGCTGGGAGCTGTTGGAGCAGCTGCGGCCGCAGCTGCAGCCCAGGCAGGCGCCCGGGCTGATAACCGGTGCTGGCGGCCGCCGGGTAGCCCTGGTAGTGAGAACCACCGGGGAGATAAAGTGCAGGGGGATACAGTCCACGTGCTGGTTCTTGAGTGAAATCGGTAGTTATCACCCTGCGCTCAGCAGAGCTGGTGTTTTACTGGTGCAAAAGTATGGTATTGAAAGGATAAGGGACCCTCAGAAGGAGCTTCAGCGCAGCAGCAGGAATCCTTGCCAGTCCAGCGTTGGAAATCACGACSCGTGCGAGGGAGCGGGGGGAAGGAGGGCGCTGCGCACGCTGGAGTGTGCACGAAGGACACGGAGGTGGCGCAGAGGCAGGTAAAGCGCGGCGGGTTTTGCCAGTCGTGCAAACGAGGCTGCAGAGCAGCAGGACGGAGCTGCCGTTAGGAAGGCGTCGGAGGAAGCTCTTGCCGAGGGCGATGGGACACACGGAGGCGGCAAGGAGGCCSGGGAGCCGCTGCTCCAGAGGGCCCTCATGCCTGGAGATCAGGCCGGGTGACGCTTTCCTTCCTCTCCCGTGACCCCTCGGCACAGGCGGCAGAGCCTCCCCGGGAATGAGGGCTTTGAATGTGACRCCCTGCACAGACCTCCGGACTGGGCACTCACCCTAATGAGAGCTGCCAAACTTGGGAGGCACCAAAATGCATCGTCCTGCAGCGAGGAACCGGCAGACACCGCAAGCCACATGGCTTATTTTTTCCCCTTTTCTCTCTCCTGTCTATGATTGCCCTTTATGAAAAACAGAAGTTAAATGAGAAAAAAAAATAGATTTAATGGAAGAGGTTGAGAAATCAGAATCAGGCACTCCAACAACAGGAAGTTTCAAAAGCAGCGTTTACACCGATGTGTTAACTGAGCTGGAAAACACTTGTATTTCTTTTCTTCTTTTTTTCCTTGAAGTTTAAGCCACGTTATAGTGTGTACCTGATTCAACATTTGGAGGAAAGGCAAGGCAGTAGTGTGGCACTAGTTTTGCACCCCACAAGTTCCCAGGTGTAGAATAGGGAAATGGACTCAACTCCTGCAGCATTTCTTGATTCCAGCAAAAAGTGCCGCAACTTTTGTGTTTCTAGTAAACTGCTCCCCTCTGCGAGTGAAGTTATGTTTCTAGTAAACTGCTTCCCTCTCTGAATAAACTTAAACTTGTTTGTTATTTTATTCTAGGGAGCTGGAGATAGTTTTGTGGGAGCGCTGGCCTTCTACCTGGCTTACTATCCCRAATTATCCATGGAGGAAATGATCAGGAAGTCTAACTGCGTTGCATCAGTGAGCGTCCAGGCCCCAGGAACACAATCTTCATATCCTTACAGGAAGGACTTGCCTCAGGACCTTTTCTAATCGACATTGTCYAGCTCAATGTACTGATTTTATCTGATCTGAGACAGCATTATTCCCCTAAGTGCACAGAGCTTCTCCTCTGCTGCATGCAGGGCCTTCTTTCTTACTAGAGAGATAAGAAAYTGTTAATTTAATTTAATTTAACTGTTAATAAGATACTGTCATCCCCCCGGATGGGCCTGAGCACTGTGCCCCGTTCTGCCAGTCTTGGGGAGGGCTCCTGCATGGGGCCAAGTGCGAGAGCACTTCTAGGCTAGGCTTTATAAAAACCGTTCTAGCCATGTTGCTCTAAACGTGAGATATTTCAAGAAAAAACACCAGCAGAAGTGATCAGAAAACTAATGTGACAATCTGCTATCTTCACACTTGACAAAAATGCAGAAATACAAAATATGGCCAACTTACCTGACTTGCTGTAACAACCTTTTGACTCTGGTTCCAACTTCTGCAAAAGCTCATCTTATTTTACCAGGTTCCCCTTGTTCCTTCCTTACCCAGGAAGGAACTGCTACAACACCAGCCCTCCAAGGAATGACACCAATGTGTGGTCACTACTGTTGAATTTGTGGCCGGTAGGTTAGAACAACTTGCAGTCCTGCCATTGAATTCCTGCTGTGGAAAATGTTAATTTTTATTGCCTTATAAAACAATAGTTCCTTTGAAGATTACAGCCTCTTTCACAATGGAAAATACAGACAATGGGATTTGCTATTTAATTTTTTTTTAATTGAGGACTGTAAAAATAACTCAAAAGATAAATAAATGTTACTGTGATGATCTATGTCCAGACATTAAGAATTTTCTCTCTCTACATTGTTTTATTCACAATGGCTCTCAAGTCACAGGAGACGGTGATCCCAGTTCATTTCCTCTCATTTCAGCCCATGCTGSAGGATTTCTGAATCAGCCTTCGGCCGCTGCTCCCTCCAGCCGTGCCCTCCTCGCGCGCAAATCAAGTCCAGTCGCTGTTCACATCGAGCGGATCTTCCTCTTCTCGGTGAAGAGGACGCGCTGTTTTGCTGGAGAGGGGCCAACAGAGACAAAAAGAGCAATTTGTTAAGAAACCTCAAGAGTTCAGGTGCAATTCAACGAGCCCACGTCCCTTTCTCCTGACTGGCGTGGCTGCTGAAATGAACATAGAGCAGCTGTGACTGGCACGGTGCTCTYGTCAACCAACTCTTGAAGGAGTTTAGCAGTGTTTTCACATCACCACATGTAATTTTTAGTTCTCAAGAGGTCCATTTTACCTCTGAAAAATAAATTTCGGAAAGCTAAGTGCCTCAAAATATTCAGCAGCTGCCCCCTGTGACTATTCTGAGTCAGAGATCTTCAATATAGGGATAAAAATAGTTTTTCTCCACATTCTACTACTGTTTGACTTCAGAGTCCCAACAATTACAGGTTTCAACCTGGACCTGTTTGGTCCTAGGTACCAAAAGTTAACCAAAGGCCACGTGAACTTCTCAATAAGCTACCCACCGAGCCTGCCTCCAACACCTGACGATGATGTTAACCAAGTTAACCACTTACAGGTCAGGTATAGCTGATGCATGACTGCAGAGGAACCAACACACAGATTTACAAAGCTCCAACCAAACCTCACTGTATTATTTCTATTGAAAGCTATACACAGAGAATCCACAAAAGAGAAATATTTCCCCCACATAAGTTTCACTTTAAGAAATACCACAACTTACTAAGCATTCTGGTGCAGTTATGAGGTAGTGAAACTTCTGCACTGCTGCCACTACTTCACTAAAAAGCCTCATTCTGCAATGGCCCTTTTTTTGTTCCCCCCCGCCAAAAAAAAGTACAAGGCACAAAGGGAAAACATGTGCCAAGTGAAAACGCTTCCTAACATAGTCCTGATGCAAGCTGATACCTAGGCCCTAATTTACTTTCCTTCACACATGCATCACTTGGCTCCTAGTATGGGCTACAAAGAAAATCAGAGATTTCTTTTGTTTTCATTATTTCTAATTTCACTGACTTGAACAGCTCACACCATGTTCTACAGTAAACTACTGCATAGTGTAAACTCCAAATCCTCCTTGCATTCCTAAAACAGAAAATTCTGGAGGACCATTTCACACATTTTTTTTGTGTATTAAAGGGAGAAATAATTTAAACTTGTTCTCTAATTCAAGAGCATAATCCCAGTGATCTCAGATCTCATTCCGTGTGAAGTTCAGAAAAGTTYGGAAGAGCAACCCCTTTGGTCAGCATTAACATGGATGCAATCATGCTGCTTCTTTGGGAGTTAGTCTCACCTGATGTATAGCTCCTGTCCTATTAGATCAGAACATAAAAGGTTGGTCACAACATTAAAAGCAGAAAACTGAACCATATAACCACTGGTCATGCTTTATGTCATACACCTGGAGCAGCTTTATGCCCTAGACATAAATAATCCTTCTTTGCAATTAACTCGCCTGCGCTATTTCCACTCTATTTAAGTTTCCCCAAATTAGCTTTTTTTTTTTTTTTTTTTTAAGATGTTAGCGACAGCCTGGGTCCTACCCCAGAAACTGGGGTTCTGAGCCATGTTTCAAAAGGCTTTGTGAGCCAGAGGCACTCTCGGCAAGTGTGACAAGCCCCCACCAAACCATTCCTGGAGTGAGAAAGTTTGCAAGGACCAGAGGAACAAGAAAGAACAGGCACTTGGGACATTATCATTTGCGGGAAAGGRAAAAGGGAGGACTGGTGTTTGTATCTAAAAGAATCCATTTTGTGAGTGATGGTCAAAGTTTCCTCTCTGGAGGACCCACGGCAGCCTCGCAGAGCGTGTCTATTGATGCACGTGTCGAGGCCGCCCATTCGAGTGACACGGCACAGCAAACCACACAAAGAAATGCAATGAAAGGCCTCCTGTGTCGCTCTGCTTTGCCACTGACATGTGGCATGACTGTCACYAAAGGCACCGTGATGTCTTGGGCAAGTCACTACTTTGTTTCAGTGCCACAATCTGTAAAATGAGGGCAATGTCTACTTCCCACTGGAATGTCATAAAGCAGGCTGTCACTGCGCAGTCACCCGAGTATGAAACATGGTATGACATATTCTGTTCAGGGTGGAAAAGCTCTGCTGCATTCAAGGCTTTTACACCGCACCGTCAGCGACGCTCRTACAAAGGAACCCGAGCTCTTACCRAGCGGATCGTATCTGAGCAGGACCAGCTTCTCCTGCAGCCGGAGCCTCCGGACGTTGAAGCAGTAGCCGGTCTCCGCCGCGCTGGCCATCCTCACCAGCACGTACCTGCAGCCACACGGAACAGCTCTGTGTCAACGACCACGCACGCAGCCCTGGCCACGGCTCCCTCTCAAATGTAGGAACTTCTAACATCAGCCCCGTGGCACGATCACACAGTACAGTTCCTTGCAGCTTTATGGATGTTCTGGATGGGAGCTGTAAAGCTTTCCATAACATGTTTTCATAACATGTTTGTTTCCATAACAAACCATAAATTTCAGTATCAAATTTAAATAAACAAGTTCTAAAAAGGATGGAMGACCAGAAGGAAGGAGCTCCTTTACAAAACAAAGGGGAGAAAAAAGAAGGAAGACAAGAAGGAAGACAGGAAAAAGAGAGAAYTCATCGGACAACTAGTCACTGTGGCTGAAGAGATAATGGGAAGAGGGGCAGGATGACAGTAGCTGGAGACATTCGGGCTGCAGATAACAGGCTGTCACTTCCACACGCAGAGAGGAAGAGGCAGCTGCGCTGCAAGAAGGGAGAAGCAGAGCTCTGTGGCATCGCCTGTGCCTCGCAGGGAGACACAGTTAACCTGTTACCCTGCTGCTTGCCCTCCTYGACTCCTTGCCCTGCACCTCACCCACTCCCCAAAGCCTCTCAGTGCAGCGCTCCCCCTYTCTGGGCTTGTGGCAGCAGCATGACCAGCCCTCAAAATGCTTATTACCCCAGGCTGAGTCCTGTCTGAATAGTATGCCTTGCTCTGGAAATGTGCTGCCCAGAAAGAAATGTGGGCGCAAGAGAAAAAGAACAGCGGAAAGCTGAAGAATAAACTCAGGACAACTCCTAACTCAGGATAAACTCCTAAACTCAGGAAAAACTAAAGGAGTACAAAAGAAAAACAATGCAAGAGGAGGGCTTATTCCCAAAGAACATCTGAGGAAAGAAAGGAGGAGCAGGTAGTGGGGCTGGAAGACCTCAAGGAAACCTTCTGCTCTGCTCATTTCTGCAAAGCAGGTAACGGCAGGATGCTGAGATGTCGAACTGCTCTCTTCTCTGTCAGACACATGCTTGGAAAATACATTCCTAACTTCAAACACTAACAATTATGTGGGAATCCTGTAGCGGAAAAATCTCTTTAAAAGCAGCAATGGTCAGTACCAATTCTGCCTCGGGCCAATTTTTAAAATGTTCAAAAAAAAAGTACCAAAGGTCACAGGATTCCTAGGGAAGTACCAAATACTATATAGTTGCAAAAAAAAAAAAAAAAAAAGCAACTTCTGAGACTCAGAAGTGAGGAAAGTATTGGTATTTATCACTTTAGCACATTAGCTTTGTAACTCTAAGACGGTTAGCGTGCTGGACACAGATATACTTCCTTTCCAACCCTTAAACACATCGTTTTACTTTCCAGGCCAAAGAACTGTGGTTACTTTCTTTTTTTCCAGGGCCCGCTACCATCTCTCCTGAGCTGAAGAGCAAAACCCAACACACACAATCCTGACTGCTGCCCTTGCATTCCTCAAGCATCAACATGCACACGTTAAGCTCAAGTCGATCTATCAGAAAAACAACTTTCAAAGCACCTGCCATTAAATCCTACCCACGAAGGACAAGGAGCCCCAGGATATACCTCTGTTGCCCTCTCCAGCTGACAAAGCAAGAAAGCTAAACAAGAGGAAGAGTAAAAAACTACCCCATAGCCTCCCTTTAATCRTGAAAGCAGAGATGTGCACAGATTCCCCTGCAGTTGTACCCTTTGGGTTTTACTCGTGAGCCACGCACGGCTGCCCTGTAGCAGGACAAATGCTGCCTGTGCTGCCRTTAGAGCACCCGGCGCTCTGCGCTCCCCTGCGAGACGCGCAGACGTGCAGCGGGGCACACGGGGAGGCAGCCGCAGGTAAGGACTGCGTCTGCCTCACTTAAAGCATTTCAGATAGGTGCAATTTCTTGCTAAGGCACTTTGGGATACAGGTGGTYGCAGAAATCAAAAACTGGTCAGTTAAACAGCACTTACTTAGATTTGCTCTTGGCCACTGGTTTTTGCAGCATGATGAGGAGGGAGGAAAAAAAGAAAAGAAACAGTTATCATCTTATCTTGTTTCCTGCACATGCAACATAAAAGATTAGAGTTTTCCACACTCTGCCTTCGTAGTAGCCCAGATAGTAAATCTTTTCTGCACAATCTATCACAAAAGAAAATCCCCTTGTCCTTGTACCTGTGTACTTCCAGCTGCCTGCTCGCTCTTTCATCATCCTGCCTTTAAAAGCGCCTGTGCAGGGGCAGTGTCTAGCACACCAGTGCCTACCTGCCTTTCGATACAAAGCCACAACACTGAGCACACAAATGTTTCAGTCACCTCGAGCAGGTCTGACGCCCACCACTACCCTCCCCAGCTGCTTGACAACCACCTCTGTCTTGTGCCAACACAGGCGTCTGCTTAACCAGGCACCCAACCACAGCAGGGTGCTGATTCCTGATGAAATTATTCYGGCCAGGTTAGCTCCAACTTTCGCCAGTGCCCTAATCTGGCCCGTGATACCTCAGGAAGTTACTCTGTGGCCCGGCCAGGCCAGCACTTGGTGCCTAGCCATGTCCTCTTGTGCCGGTGCTCGTCCAAGGGCCCAGGCCTCGAGGGCCTCGCGCGGGCCCCTCGCTCCCCCTCCGCTGGCTTCCTGTTTTCCCAGCCGACCCCGAGCTCCTTAACCTCGCTCGCGAGCGCTCTCCACTTCTGCTTCCCCCTGCTCTCCCACCTCGGGCCCTTATCGCTGCCATCTCGCACGCTGCCAGCGCACGCACGCYGCTATCTACTTCTCCTGCCAACCTGGCTCCTATTTCCCTACACCAAAAAAAGCACCCGAAACTCCCCGAAAACAGACCCTTCCGCAACCCCCCCCTTCAAGGCTCACTTTTACGAGCAGAGGGACGGTCTGGGAGGACAGGGAGCATCACGTTAACGTTTGCCTGGGGGCAGGAGGTAACGCGTTGCACGCGCAGCGCAGCGCGTCGCCCCAGCGCGGGCGCGCGGCTGTTTCACGCTGCCCTGACCAGCTCTCCCAACGCGCCCATAACGGGCGGCGGCTCCAGAGGCTCCCGCTGCCCGCCCCGCCGCCTCGCGCCCACCGCCATCATGGCGGCTCCTCCCTCCCTCCCGCCTCCTCCAGCGCCGCGCGGCGCGCTGGGAAATGTAGTCCCGGCGCRGGCCCCGCGGGGACGGCACGCGAAGGACGGACCAGGCCGGGCCGGGAAGGCCGGGACGGGAGGGGACGGGACCGCCGCCCGTGGCCGCGCGGCCGCCCCCAGCGCCGTCCCACGCCCCCTGCCCCTCGCCGCGGCGCCACTTACGCGCCGCCACCGTTAGGAACATAGCGGCGGTGCCGCGCGCGGCGGCTGCGGCGGCGCGAGCGCTTCCG
>NW_020455677.1:4665998-4710253 GCF_003342845.1 Nothoprocta perdicaria
GCGCTGGCGCGGCGCTTGAGCTGCCAACAGGGGAAATGGCGACTTGTGAAGGACTCGGGGGCTTCTGCGGGCCCGCAGGAGCAGCGTTTGTGYGGGCTCTGAGCCGAGCTGTCCCTGGGAAAGTCCCTGGGAAGAAAAATAAACTCGGGCCGTTGTAGCTGGTRGTGGAAATGTTTAGGACGTGAGCCCGGGATCTCAGGCTAAAGGAAAGAACGCAGTGTTTATTTATTTAACTCTGCTGAAGCCGATGTTGGGAAATGGTGGGCACAGCCCAGGCTCTGCTGGCACTGCGGCTGGGTCGGGGGTGCATGAGGGGGTCCCGCAGCCCCGAGCCACTCACCAGGGCCAGCCCTGTGAGAGGGCAGCGTGTCCACCTGCAGCTGTGAGGAGCCCGCATCCACCACGGGCGGCCGAGGAGAGCTGCCCTGGCCTGCCCTTGCTGCCCTGCGTGTCCTTAGGCCTGACTGCTGGCCTTGGCTTGCCTTTTCCTCCCAGCTTACAAGGAGGAGATGCTGCTGTGTCCATGAAGTCCCTGAGGCAATTACAAGTATTTGAGCAAAAGCAGTGGGGGACGATAGGACACTCTATGGCAAGTTTTGATGTTTCATCCATCAGATGGTGACCTGTAAATCAAGATTTATTATCCCATGAAGAAGACACCATAGATCCATCCTTGCATCTTTCCCCTCTCCTGCCAATTAGATAAATTGCTAATAAAAGAATTCAAGTCCTCGAACATGTAACAATTAGTATGGCAATACAATGTCAGCTTGATGTACTTAAATAGGAAGCAAAACTTAGAATATCAAATAACATGCAGTTAATTTCATACTGTATGACATGAAAACAAATGGTTGACCCTCTAAAAGATGGGAGCTCCGTGACACCTCCAGGAAAGCAGCCTTGTGCGTGTYGAGTGCTGGCTTGATATGTTGTTCCTTGTTTCAATTCAATTATCTCCAAATACTTCCTCTTAATGATACAAACGTTTCAATCTTTCACTATTTGGGCTTCAAAAATATAAATGTAGTAGTTACATAATGTGCCCCTGAATATCGCTTGAGAACTCAAACACATTCAGGGAGATAAAGTGTTAGTGCTGTGAGACTTCTTTTCTTTGATCTGTATTATTGCCTTAGTCAAAGCACAGACTGAAATGGAATGGAGTTGCCAACCTCCTGCCTTTACTGCCAGGAATATAAATCAACATTAAAGATGATTTTTAAATTAAATAGCAAGTTAAGCGTTTGTACAAACACATCATCAAATAGAAGTTATACTGCCTCTTCTTAAACCTGTTGCCTGCTGGCAAAAATAAAACTGCTCCAGTGACATTTTCTCTGCACTGCAGTGACAAGGGCTACATAAATATAGACACCATGGATTAGAGTAGACTTCAGCAACTTTAACTTCCTTTCCTACAGCATTTTCTGTAGACAAATTCCCATAACTATGGGTAAAAAGCAGGGAGTTTAAAACTGGTATGAATGGCAGTGGTGACACTTGATGGCAGGAGCTTTAGCCAAGCCTGCAGATAAGAAGTGCTGGTTAGAGGAAAGGAGAGGGAGWCAGGATCACTGACTCCCGCTTTGATAAATCTTTAGGATAAGCTGTGTACTCCGAGATCCTTGATGGCATGTGCAAGCAAATGCAATTTTTTCCTTCAACTTTGCCTAGAGAAAGCAAGAAGTGTGATGAACTGTAGTGCCAGCCTAGATAATTCTGTCGCTTACTAAGAAGTCACTCATGTTTCCATTGGAGAAGCTGCTGGTGCCAAAACGATCAGTGTCACTCAGAATCAAATATGACTTTTTTCTTTTCTCYAGCTAGAAAAGCACCAAATTAACATGTAATAATGTGAGTGATTCTTCCCATTTTTATGCTGCCTTTCAGTCTGTGCTGAAGCCTTCAGAAAGTGAGGAGATGGCTTGCATCCTAGATTGGCGAGGATGATGCTTCTTCATGTGCACATGACAGTTCAAGTAGGTCATCAGTTGAAAAGCTCATAGGGAAGGAGAGAGGGGCAGCAGACTAAATGCTTGCAAGGTAAATATCAGCATGGCACTGTATTTTGTACACGAGTGATTGTCAGTTAAAGTGCTCAAAACCAGTAGTAGAAACGGGAGGATAACACTCTGGGAAAAGCTCTACCAGTCCTTCCTGGTTTCCCGAAAACAAAACAAAAAAGACAGACAAACAGCTAACTAAGCCAAAAAACTCAGTTCAATGGACATAGCTTTAGGATAGCTGGGCTATTTTATCTTCTCCCTTTCCATCTCTCAGCTTGCTACAACTTAGCAGGGTTCTTGCTGAACAAACACTCACGGGCACTACTGTGCAAGTCACTGAACCCAGATAACAAATGGATTTTTACATTCTTTCTGCATATCTGAATCCATTATCCTAAGAGGGCCCAGAAGAAGGTGGGCATTAACTTAATACAGCCCTGAAAGAGGAACTGTCCAGGAGATTAGGAATGACAGCAAGAGCCCTCTAAATTACTAAATCACTTTGAGCCAATGACCAAATCCATTTCAGCTGTTGGCTATTYGGTGGCCTGTTTGAAGTGAGCTGGCGATGGCTCTTAGCCCAATCCCTAAAGGTGGCTGTGTCAAAATATCTGTTTATTTGCTGGCAACCTTACTAGCGAAACCAGAAGATCCTTGGGCTTGGACAGTTCTCTTCCTCCCTCGGGAGCAGATGCCGATGATGCAGATGAGCTGCAGAGCACTGTGGTGTGGAATCAGGGCACGGCTCCATCCTCGGGGCTTTCATGTGCCCTGCTTGTTCTGCCTGGCACTGCTCTCAGTGTCTCTTGATGGAGCTCTTTTCCCTGCTACTGCCATGATTCTTGTGTAAAGAGGGAAGAACAAAGTCAGCACGCGCCTGTTTTCTGGTGTGATTTTTCTATACCCRTTTCCCAATCCCAACGTCCAAAGTAACAACATCCTTTCAAGCCGCCTCCTCGTGAAATGCCACAGTAGTCCAACAGCTGCAAATCAAAACACCTTGTAAACAAGTGACTGAAATCCCGTGGGATGCCCGAGGGCTTGGGCACGTCTCAAAGTGATTATAGTTCCTGCTATACAAATTGGAGTCCATGTAGCAGGGTTCGTGCCAACTCTGAGCTTCGGAGCTCTTGCTTTTTATTTTTAGTCCTGTTTGTCGAGGGGTTCTCATGATAAAAAGAATGACGTGCGGTATCAGCAACACACGGATAAAATTAGATAGTAGCCGGAAGTGATCATAGGAATAATCCTCCCCACTAAGACTTTCTTTTTTTTTTTTTTTTTTTCCACGGAATTTGAGATCCTCTGGGCCTCAAGGACAGCTTTTTTTTTTTTTTTTCTTCTTTTTCTGGGTGAATTTCCCTTCTCATCAGCAAGTGGCTGAAAAATCGAGCTCACGTAGGGCATATGTGGTAAGTCTCATGCAAAGAAGTGACTGTCATTGCCACTGCTTCTGCCAACAGCTGGGACCGTGTGGGACACTAAGGACAACATAGTCTAGATGTGTGCAGCTGATGGAAGAAGGCTGCTTTCAGCAACTCTCTAGGCCCTCTTCCCTCCTTGGAGGGTACTCTTGTACACAGAGCAGCCTGGCCACCCGCAGAGCTCAGGCCCAAGCTTTGCAGCCCCCCAGACAAAGCTACCCACGCTGATTTTCCTTTGGAAGAAGAGGCCGCCAATAGGGAAAGTACATTCGATTGCATCCCTAAAGATCTATCAGGAGAACTGGACTGGTTGTCATTTGTTTTGGCTTTTTATCTGCTAAAGTTTGAGCTACTTTTGTTTTTCCTGCACCTAAAAATGGTGCTGCATTTTTCCTGCACCTTAAAATACAAATGGTTAACTGAGCAGCAAACTTTTTCTATTGCTTAGAAACATACGGTGTTCAAACAGGCAGAAAATTTTCCTTAGTGCACCATGAAAGGAGGATGAAATTGGTTGCAATGTAGCACAAAGGCCTTTAGAAGAGCAACTGTGACTTAGTGGCAAAGAAAGAGTGCACCAAAACCAAAGCTGTGAACCCACAAGGCCAGATGATTTACAATTACTTTTGAATAGAGTATGTAAAGGCAAAGGGAAGGATAATTATGTAATGTGAAAATGGAATGTCACGGATAAAGGGTGTATTTTTTGCTCCTTTACCTTACTGAGGGACAATGGCTCCTGTGCCTTGACAAGGTCTGTTTGTGCCCAAAACCTTGTGTCACGAAATGGTGTTAGGGCTCCCATCACATATGGGCAAGAGAGGTTCAAGTCCTAAGCAAGAGGGACCATCTCTAGGGCAGAAGAAAACAGATCTAACTGTGGCAAGTGGATGTGGTTCTGCCCATATTTTAAATTTCAGAAGTAGAAATAATTTCTCCTGGAGAACTAGAGGAAGAACAAAGGCTTTACATCCCTAAACACTTTCTACTTGAAAGGAGGTCAGAGAGTTCAAAGTTACTTCACCACTGCTGCTGCATACTGTTGCCTCGATGCATCATTAAGGACAAGTTWTTGTTTCTGCCAGTGTTTTGGGAAGCTGGAGAGGAACAATGAAGCCAGAACTGCTCCCTCCCTTTGGTGAGCTGCTCATGAGCTGTACCTGCCACTGCACCCTCACTGCCTTCTCTACGCCTGTTTGGTTCTGGAGTCACTTACACCTGATGGGGTAACAAGAAAACAAAACTGAGACAGTGCTCCATTCCCTCCTGTCCACTTAGCTTAGATTGGAATGGGAGCTGGGTTCCATTCCCCCCGCCAAAAAAACAGTAATTGTTGTAAAGGAACAAGTGCTGGAAATGAGTGCAAGGGCAAATGGAAGATCTGTTTGAAGCTGTGGGCTCTTGCATAACTGGCTCTACTTAATTGCTTAAACTTCTTTTCATCTGCTATAGTCTCCCTAGACTTATTTTACCTAASAGCATGCAAGTAATTTGAAAGTCCTCATGAGGCAGTATGACTACGACATGACCTTTGCATAGTCGTTACCAAAATATTGCCTTTCCTCTTTCTATTTCACAAGCACTGTCCATGTGGCCTTGCCCTGCCGCATTCCCGGATGTGAAGAAATATCCTCCCTTCCCTTGGAAAAGGGGCAGCCCATTACGTTGAAAGGAGAAGCATTAAAGAAATATATTCATAGTGGTCTGTTAGAGGAGATTGACTGATTGCTGAAAGTGCGTGTACAGTCCACTCACTCCTCAGCTCATGGTAAACCTGTTGGCTGTCAGACTGCTTGTCCAGATAATTTAAAACTRGCTCCAGTTGTCTGCGCCTGGGCTCCTCACCCCTCTGGTAAATAGCCAAGTTCTAGCCTGACTGGAAGTAGTCCTTGCCTGAAGAAGAACAAGCTATTTTCCCCACATCACTAGATGGATCAAAATCCTTTTCAGCTGCTCACAAAGCGTAGTTATATTGAATCACATGTTTTCTGCAAAAGGTGTCCTGCCCAAAGGAACCAGAAAAACCCTGGGCCTTCCTCTTTTTTTCCCTTTTTCTTTTTCTCTGTTTTTCTCTTTTTCTTTGTTTTTCTCTCTTTTTCTCTGTTTTTCTTTTTCTTAGAAGATGGGCTTTAGAAAAAGAAAAAGAAAAAAAAAAAGCTATTCTTTCTAAAAAGAAGGATAAATATGAGAATAAAAATTACTCCCTAAACATACCAGATCCAGTAAATTCAGTCCAGTTCTTTAAAGGTGCCGCAGTCTGCCTGACCTCATTCAATATCCAGAGGGCAGGGATGGCTAGGAATCGTGATAAAGATCTGGCCTGTTGCATCTAATCTTTCAAAAAATTACCGTCCAAACATTCTGCCTGCTAAACAGCCCCATCCATATTCCAGATGGAGTAGGAGATGGCTGAAGTAATATTCCCAGCCCTGCCTTGCACTAGCTTCTGATGACCTAGTTCTGGGTAGCTAACGAGATCCAGATCTCGCTGCTTGCTTAGTACGAAAACACTCTTGCATCACTCCTAAAATCATGATGCTCCCATTGAARAGCCCACGTACTCCGGGATTTAGCTGACTTAGTGACCTCCTGCTYCCATGCAAAATGATGATCTGGGCACTTCCTGCTGCCAGTAAATCAGAAGGGCTTCCTGGAGAGGGACTATCCGTAGGTCTGGATTTAAAGCGTCATCACAGTCAAATCAATTTTCCCTACCCGCTTCTTTTCCTGAGCTGCTGAAAAATCAGAGGCTATCACTGCACTTCTGTGTTTCCAGTTCCAGCCCTCTACTTCTGGGCAGGAACCATCTTGTGCACTGTGTAAAGSAGCTCCTCTCGTAGGGTCCCGCTCCCTCAGCATCTCGGCACAGATATTTTGGTGTTGGTGAGCATCCATCTTCAGGACATTGTGCAGGACACAATCCCAGCTGGACGCCTCATCTATGAAACCTGTGGGGGAAATGCATTCAAGTTAGACACAGATCTGATGCCAACTGCATCTGGCAACTGCCCTGGCACTGCAGAGGACAGCCCCAGGATTTCTAGTTATTTATAATTCCGCATCAGATTGGACCCGGTTGCTCCTGGTTAGAGATCTTTCTGCAATAACAAACTAAGATTACATGAAGAGCTTAAAAAAGAATTTCACCCCTCCAGGGCTAAATTACTTCCACTTATATACAACTGTCATATCTTTAAAGGGCAAACCCGGAAAGCTAACACTGAAAAATGCAACTCTACAACTGAGCCTATCTGCCTGCCCTCTCTAGACAATCACATGTCTCATATCTGTAAGGTCCTTTATAACAAGGAACCCAAATTCAAGCTAAGTGGATGGAAGATTTGCGTACCAAGTAAGAAACAACAGCTTGGGAGGAGGTGTATGTGAATGCTAGAGCCAGCTACGAAGACAAACCTCAAACACCATCCGACTGCTTTTACATGGCAGCTCACTCACGTCGCATCAAATCGTTCAGCGCTTGCCCAGACTTTGCAAACTACCAGTCACCAGCTGAGAAAGGCACGGTGACGTACACGCCACGATAGCAGCCAGCACTGCCAAACAATCCCCTTCCATATGCAGCTCCAGGTTCCATTCCATACATTTTATAACCCATGAATTTTACATTAAATGGAGGAATAAAAGCCCTATGTTCCAAGTTGCCTGTTTTGCAGGAGGTCTCATGCCAATCAACTCACCTTTAATGAAGAACTTCTTCACTGTGAGGGTGACAGAGTCCTGGAACAGGCTGCCCAGGGAGGTTGTGGAKTCTCCTTCTCTGGAGATCTTCCAAACCCGCCTGGATGCCGCCCTGTGCCCCGTGCTCTGGGTGTCCCTGCTGGAGCAGGAAAGTTGGACTAGATGATCTCTAGAGGTCCCTTCCAACCTCAACCATTCTGTGATCCTGTAATGAATTTACTCAGGAGTRGGAGCACGGAGGAACATGCAGAGGTCCTGTTTTCTCTATGCTTTTTGTGACTGTTCCCAGTAATACGATGAGAAAGCAGTCACCCTTCACATAGTGGCTGCATTCAGCCCTGGTTATATACCTGGGTTAATAATTGAAGCACTTAATCCTAGGGGCATATGAGTTTCCCTGAAAAATAAGAAACTATGGAAGGGCAGAGATCAATGTGAAATGTCAGGACGTGGAGCTSCTTTACAGCCAATTGTTCAAAAAATTTCCCATGTTAAATATTTTACTGTCCTCATAAGGCAGGGGGATCCAGGCTATGTTGTCAATTTTCCTCTTACTCTCTTTTCAGTAATGGAATGGAGAAAAGTGGGAGGAGATAAAGGAGAGATGAGAAAAAGTAAACATTTTTTACTACTTTTATTTATCTATTATGTATATAGAAAAGTTTGGGGTTCACGTTTTCATCCAAAAAAAAGGAAAGAATCCATATGTTTTTTCTATTTCCATTTATGTGACATACTCTCTTTTTTTGTTTGCTTCTTTTTTTATTCTCCTTTTTCTATGAAGTCATAACCCAGCACTGCAATTTGTCCACCGAGACTGGTGACGAACCAGCACCTGGACAACTCCTGACAGCCCCTAGCCCGCTCTGCAGCCCCAACAGTCTCAGCTGCCCAGAGGGGCCGGGCRGCTGCTGACTCCGTGTGCTCAGTGTCGTCGCTTCCCGTGAGGCCCCTTTCAGGAGCCTGTGACTGAAAGGACTGAAATTTCAGGAATTGGGTAGGAATGGCTGAGTTTCTTGAAAGAAACTATTAATTTTCCAATAGGACTGTGGCTCTACAGAAGCAGAGCAGTGCATACACAGATCATCTTCCAGGGCATAGGCAGGGAATCTTTTGCCTGTAGCATTCCAGACACTGTGGAACTGTGTGTGACAGGCTCATATGCGAGGCTCAGAGATGGCACTGGGTAATGTTGCATCTTCCCAGACTTTCTTTCCCACAGGAGATGACACCTATCCCCAGTTAGGCTGAATGAAATAGTCCTAGYGATGACTTTCACACCAGCAGCTGAACTGTTTTTAAAATCCCAACTGAAATTCCCAAAATGAAGTGTTAACCACCAAGGCCTGGATCATCTGATGCATGGCTTTCTTCCAAGCTCATTGGCATCCTTGAGATTTTTTTTCCATTGATTTCAGTGAGTTTGAAATTCAGAATTTAATGGAGAGAGCTGCAGCTAAAACAAGGATTAAGCTCAGRGCCTAATCTCATCCATTCAATCTTGGATATTTAAAGCTTTACTAAGCACTATGGTTACCTGTGAGGCTGGGTCCATCCAGAAGATAAAGCCCCCATCTCTTTCCATTAGGTATAGATTGGTGTTGTATCTACAGTTTTGGTCTCTCAGTCAAGTTCCCTATGTTGGATGGTGTTTCTGTGTGATCTCAGTTGATTTTCTCTGTGCATCTTGGCRGTTCCAAGACAAGGCCACTTACAATTCTCTGTTTTCACCTCCCGGCAGCTCTATGATAAGGGCTGTTGTATCTTGCTCTACACAAAGAAGCTGTAGGTCTTTAAAAGGCAGCTTTATAGGAGCACAAGAATTACTACACTTGAACAAAGGGAACCCACAGCCAAAGGAATCCACACACACAGACTTCTGTCTTCACCAGTCGCCTTCTTCTCTCCCAGTACAACCACATTACCCCATCTGACTGTCAGTCTTGAGCATCCTAATCATTGTTCATTCATATTTATTTCAGCTCCAGCTCTCAGTGTTCACTGCAGAAGCTAAGGGCTTTCTACAAGATTGGGTTTGAACAGATATGCACAGAAAGGCAGCTGGGCAGTGGGCCTATTTCCCTTCTGGCAGCTTTTGTTTTGATTTTAGATGTGAAATCCACTGATGGTGTGGAGACTGAATTGATTTGCTCCACAGCCTTGTTCACTGATATAAAAACCTCCTCCCTTAAAATAAATCAGACCAAACCCTTATGATGTTATCCCATGACCCAAACAGTGGCTTTTTGCATTTGGCCACAAGAAGAGTGGCTTTTTTTTTAGCTACATGGAGCTGGGAATGTTTGAGTCAGTGACTCTCTTCAGAGAGTGACACACAGTCATGACTGGAGGAACTTTTCATTTCCCTGTAAATTACCAGATAAGCAGCCTTGTCTAATCCCTCCTTCAGCCTTCAAAGTTGGGCTGCTTTTTATGCTTTTTCACTTCTGTGCCAAAATCTATTTTTAAAGCTGTTATTGCAGTCACTACCAGATGTGAGGGGCACGTGCCTTTGCCCACTTTTTGTTTGAAAGAAAGGAGTGAGTGGAATCACCCAGGCATAGACCGAACGTCCCATATGAGATCCTAAAGCACTGTGCAGTCAGAAGGGAATTAAACCTCTCAAACCCTTCCTGAGTTTGTGAAAAGTCAGTGGAAAACTATGTTCTTTTCATTGATGGGAAGCAAAGGGACAGAGAATCTTCAAAGAGGAGTTTGGTTTTGTGAGGAGCAAGGAGAGTGGCAGAGGTATCTTGTACATCTGGCTCTAAGTGATTTGCTGCAGGAGACATTTGGCAGCCTTTCCACAGATACCTGCTGGGCCTCCCGTGCTCTGATGTCCAGTCCATCTCTTTCCCCTCCGCCATTGCAGACTTCATAGCCAGAGCTCACTGAGTAACATTCATRCCTGGTATATTGGTATAGTCAACACCTAATTTTTGCTATGAGCTGTTGAGTAACCTGCTCATTGATTCAGAGATTGCAAAGCTCAAAGGAGCCAGTCATCATTAGTCCAAGCTCTTATATACCACAGGCTACAGGACCACAYTGAATTGCTTTTTTTGGAACTACAGAGTAGTTTTCAGGAGGAAATCTCTCTTTWWWWWAAAAAAAAAATATTGCTAGTGAATGGAGAAATCCACCATCTTACATAAACTGGTTAATTACTCTCACTTCTGAAAAAATGGTGTTCTTTTYTAGTCATGATTTGTCCAATTTCAGTTCCCTGTCACGGTTTTATTTATTTGTATGCCAGTTTCAACAGCTCTAGATTACTAAATCTCTGGTTTTATGGAGGCTTCGAGAGACTAATCAAGCCAATCCTTCACCTGATGTTTGCTCAAACAGATTGTGCTGCTGGAGTCTTTCACAGTGGGGCATGCTTTGCAATCCTTCAATCAGCACAGCAGCTCTGCTCTGTACTTTTTCCAATGTATTATCATCCTTCAGGAACTATTCACAAATAACCTTTTCATTAATCATGCCATTCTTCAGATGGTTGAATAATATATGCCTGATAAATTTACCGCAACTGGTTATTTTGTTTGTGAATTGTTAAGATGAACAGCTGCAGAGGTCTCTCCTACAGCTTCACTGGCCATAGGAGATGTTTTCCTGTATTGTTACTCCTTCTGGACAAACCAGAGTGTTGTCTGCCATCAATCCCGGTGAGCTGCGATAAAAAAAAACATGTAAACATCTTCCTGGGTTCCAGAACGGAAAGGGACATAAAAAGCAACCACTCTTGTGTTAACTCAGTCCATCTCTTCTTTTACTACAGATTGCCAGGATCATTTGGTATGCAAGAACTTCTGAGTAGGGATAACTTATTAAGCGTTAACCACGCAAACAAGTTGTAGCCACTTATTGGGGAAATCATGAAAACAAGTATGTAAAGTAACAAGTAAACAAGAAGCTTCTTAAAGGGCTGCTTCAGTGAATCCTTTTTACTGTATCTGCTGCTTCCTAAGCTATCATTCTCAGTGATTTGTCTTAATTAGCAGGCTCTGTGGTTACTGAATGACACAGTGGGATATTTGTGAGCAAACAGAAGGTTGGTGTGTCTCCTGGGCAAAGATTCAACAGCCATAGGACGTTCTCTGCTCATGAGAATGTCCTCAGTCATTCTCATCTGCAACTGAAGGAGCTGATGCCCACAAAAAATCAGTATCTATACATATCTAAACAGTTTGGGGTTAATTGAGTATCTAAGTCTCTTCTTAATTGCAGATCAACCTCACTCCCTTCCCCTTGGTGGCAATGTTTTGCTATCATTCCCTGCAGTGAAACGGGCAGTGGAAGTTCCCCTTTGGCTTTTCGGTAGAAAGCCACTTGTTCAATTTCATGTTCAGGGCTTCAGCCGAACTCTCCTTTCTTGCTGAAGGATGTTTCCATTGAACACCCAGGTTGGTGAAGAAATATCCCCTTCCCTATCCTGACACTTCCCCGAATCCTACTTAAACTTGACTGGTAGTTGTGGTTGCTTTTGTTCTTGGTCTCTTTGAAGCCGTTCAGGTAATACAACCTAAACTCTCTTCCAGCTACATGACATTCAAACCTCTTCCTCTGCCCTCCAAGGGAAATTCAGGATAATGGGAAAGGTGAGACTTGCATGCTTGAGTTTGGCTCTCTGCAGTTTAGGGCCTTTGGAAGCAGCTCTCAGTGTCACCAGTATGGAAGAAAAGAGCTACTTCCTGCTGCTTTCAATTAAAAGTTCAGAAAACCATAGAGTCTCCCAGGCTCTGGACTGCCTGATCCAGAGTCAAAGGCAACTTTTGTTTCCCAGACTTTTTGGGTTCAACAGACACCCCTTTGGGTTCAGCAGGTTCCTTCTCCCAGTGCTTTCCCTCTCCTTTTCACCTCAACCCCTTTGACTCCCCAGACCATTGTCTGGGTGTCTGTAGCCTTATCATCTCCACAGGAGAAGCTGTGTGTGAACTTGTGCTTCACAGGTCACCAAGACAAAGCAGGAGCAGAGGAAGCAGCCAGGCAGAGCCTAGGTGATTTGACCCGAAATGTTGAGACAATGGCCTTTCCTGCCATTGTTCCTCATCAATCTGCCTCACCGGGGCAGCTCATGCACACTCTGTCCGGGAGGCTAAAAATGCCCGGGAGCAAAGGGGAAGGGCCATTTCAGACATCTGGGGCCAAAGAAGCAGCAATTTGTTAACTAGTGTAGCCACAAATGAAGCTTTGAGGGAGGGGACTACAAATAAATTATTTCCAGATGTTCAAAGTCAATTCAAACATGCCACCTGCTGGCCCTGATCTTGGAGACTTGGTAGTGATGGGACAAATGGCACTGAAGAATCAGCAAAAATGAGTTTCCCAAAGACTTCTGGTAAAAGATGGCCCACCTCTCAACTCTTTTGGCTTCTGAACATCACCCTCTACCTTACTTTGCAGAAAACCTCCCTATAGCAAAAAGCAAAAGGAGCAAGGCAGAGGGCACACAGAATTTCTCTAGAATCATTTTGCAGAAGCAAAACATGTTACAGAGCCACAAAAGCACCGATTTCTGAACATGAAAGTCTGGAGTCTGCCTCCCTCTGCGGCCAGTGCCTGCTCATGTGATGCAAGTAAGGTGCATTTATACATTTGACCCCTAGTCTGGGATCCTCCAGCTAAGGAAATAGTGGTCAGTGTTTGAGAAGTGCTGAGAACCCTTCTCAGTCATTAGCTTCCCAATAGTTGGTGCTCAGCTCTTCAGAAGGTTTTCACGTCTGTTTCTGGGCCTCTGAGGTAGCAGTGGGAGAGATGATGACAGGGAGGAAGGTGGGTCATTTGCCCAGGCTTTTTGTTGTTGTTTGGGGTTTTTTTTTTTTTTTTGAAGGTTGAGAAGTCTGTGACTCATTTATGCATCCCAAAGTTGTGCAAGTAACCACTAGTGACCCCAAAACCCATATGAAATACTGTGTCTCAGAGAATTTTCAGCTTGTTAATTGAAATACAAACTAAAGAAAAGTGAAATTAGCCTAATACCAAGCTGGCTAGATGCTCTTTCATACTTAATTGCCACCAAGGGCAGAACATGCCATTCCAAAAACAGCTGTTACTTGTTTGAATCCTCTCAACATTTAGGGTACTTGACTTCAGTCATCTATGTTCCCGTTCTCTCCTAAAGCTCTGCCGCAGGATTTGGGCCAGGGGTTCAAGTACCTGGCAGCTGGAACCAGGCCCTGCTAAGCCACCTGAACACTGACTGCCAGACTTCCCCTCGTGGAGAAGAGCCTTGGTCTTCAGGCTCTGAACCGAGCTTTAGCATCCTGAATACAAAGCCTGTCAGATTTCATTGTTAACGAATGAGGAAATGAATTTGCTTTAATTACTGTATGAAGAACTTAGATGGAATTTTATAGGGAATGAGCTTTGCCTATGGATTACAAGAGCAGCTAGCACTCCCAAATTTTATWTTTGATTCTGCATCTATTTCACTGAATAACGGTGACTAAATCTTATATCTGGGTTTCTTGATCTGTAAAAAGGGGTAATGTTATTGAACTGCCTGACACAAATATTTTGAGGCTTAATTAACAGCGCTAAAGAAATCTGGGTTGTCAAGTGGGAGATGCTGTAGTAATAATCAAAGAAATACATCTAACACCCTATGGTATATGGTATTCTTTTTCATGTGTAGATGACATATGAATGAAAAGAGAACACAGCTTTCAATCCACTAACTGATGACTGGACATGAAGGAAAACTGGTCTATAATTGAGTAATAAACTCACTGAACTTTCATTGCTTCTCAGATTGTGAAGAACGGGCAGACAGACTTTGGCTCAACTACTTGTTAGTCTAAAATAGTCAATTATTCTATGTGAACAAGTCTTTGTATAGTAATTGCAAACTATTCAGTGTGACACCCTTTGGAGTAGTTTCTACATGGGCAGAGCATTTGGTGAAACACAGAATCACAACACAGTTGAAGTTGGAAGGGAGCTTTAGAGACTATTTAGTCCAGCCTCACTGCTCAAGCGAGGTCACCCAGAAGAGGTTGCCCTAGACTCTGTCTAGGCAGCTGTTGTGTATCTCCAGGAAAGCAGACTCTGCAGCCAGTGTGGGAAACCTGTCCCAGTGCTCAGTCACCCTCATAGTAGAAGGGTTTTTCCATATAGATTCAGACAGAATTTCCTATGTCTCAATTCACGTGCATTGCCTCTTGTCCTGTCACTGGCACCACTGAAGGGAGCCTGTAAACCCTCCTCTCACATTATCTCACATGGYATCGTGTCTGCTCCTTAAGTGGATATTATGGCAACCACAGACCGTTCTAGATCATACGATMCCAGGTTGTTCATGTTGGAAGGGCCATCGGGGGAATCTCAGGGGGTCTGTAGTCCAATCTTCTGCCTAAAGCAGGAGGAGCTCAGACATAAGATCAGACCAGATTACTCAGGGTTAAGTCTTGAAAACTTTTAAGGAAACTGCACAAGCTCATCAAGGCACCCTACTCCCCTACCCGACTGTCCTTGTGGGGAAAATGTTTTCCTTATATCCTGAGACTGAACCTCTCTTATTTCACTTTATGTCTTTTGTCTCTCCTTCTCACACCCAGCAGCATTGTGAAGAGTCTGGCTCTGTCTTCTCAATAACCTCGGAGGTACTGGGAGGCCGCTATTAGCCCCCCACCACACCCACATCTTCTTCAGGCTGAACAAGACCCACTTCTTCAGCTTCTCACTGCACACAAGTACTCCAGCACACAGCCGTCTTGCCAGCCTCTGCTCAAATCGCTCCAGTTGGTCAATGTCTTTCAGCTGGAGACCCAAAAGAGCCAAGGTCTAAGAGCCAGTCAGCATGGTAGTGATATGAATTTGTGTTTGAGAGTGCAGTGCAGTGTTTGAGAAAGAGAGCAGAACATCTACTCAGGTATCCACTTTATGATTTCCATTTTACCTTTAGCTAGGATTTTTTAAACCAGCTCTCTTTGTCTTTACATCCAACTCCAGGTCATGAGTCAAAAAGAACCTCTGGATTTGACCAACTGAGCTACTTCTATCCATAAGTCTCTGAAGATTTTCCCCCTTCTAACTTCAAAAGAAATTCTAATCTTTTTAACCTCTGCTTTCCCCAGTAAATATCAAACATATGGTCCACAGGAGATATGGACCACCAACAAATCAGGAAGCTTGTGGTCTTAGCTGAGAGCATGGATCTGAGCAAGCCACTCCAGTAGCATTGGCTTTATGCCCAGCCTGCGTAGGCTTGACAACATAAGCAGTATGGATCCCCCCTATCATCTGCTCTGTGCATATCTAGATTTAAAAACTAAACAAGAGTTCCAGCCTCAGTAATCATGTACTTGCTATTGACACTGTGCTCTGTCTCGTGCCTGTTGTCCCATCCTCTGTTGCTTGGAGAAGTTGACTGGAGAGAGGTTTTCCCCAGCAATTAGGAGGTGGGAAGGTGGAGAAAGAAGTTGGGTGTGCTCCCCGACATGTCTCCTTCTTCTGGATGGCAACATTATTGTTCTGATGAAGTTAAAGATATGCTCTTAGAATTGCAGGATGCRGAACTAGGACAGGCACAAAAGAAGTAGGGTTTTGATCATTCGTAATGGGTTTGGGGAGTTCTCTCTCTCTCCAAGCCTTGAGCTACTCAAGAGGATGGTGCCTGAGAGATCTGCTCTGYGGCAAAATTGGAGTCATTCCTCAGGCACTGAGGGCACTACTCAACTCTGCAACACTCAAGACTATGGTTCATAGTGGGCAAACTGATACCACCAACCCATTACATACCTGTGCCATTCTGAGGTAGACACTGAACTGTAACTAGCTGGACAGAAGAGMCTTTTGGAAGTCAGCATCCAGATGCTGACTCTGGCTCAAAAGAATCATACACAAGAGCTGGTAGCRGAGCAGCCGGGACTGGTGCTGGGAGGCTGGCCTCACCCTGTGAATGGTGTCCTCACTCCTGCTGTGATGTRAGCATGATGTCCCTGTGGGACACAGTGCAGGAATGGTCAGGGAATGCTGGGAAGCCACAGGTGTTTGTGTCACGCCACAGATACTGGAAGTTATGGTCCGAAACACGCGGCCAAAGGGAAGGCAGCAGCCCCTTTGCCCTGGCAGACCGAAGCACGACGCTCCCCGCAGAGAGCCGTGGGCCTTGCAGTTAGGCACGTGCACACCAATACTCGTGCTCCTGCCACCGTCTGCTTCGTGCCATGATTTCTGCGGGCAAGCAGGCAGGTTTCCATGTAGAACACAGCAGGAAGGTTACAAACGTGGGGCTCCTCGGCTCCCCGTAACAAGGCGTCCTCCTGCTGCYTGGAACAACGTGCTGCTACCACAACACGACATCAAGCTGAACAAGAAAGCCAAGTTACATCCACCCGTGCTTTAAAGCTTTCCCCTTCCTTTCACCAACAGACTTCTCTTATCAGGTTCAGATTATTTGCCTCTGAGCGCTGGAAGAAAATGTTTTTCTGTCTTGTATTTATTTGCTGCCCACCAGAAGGTAAATCTGGGAAACAAACATCAGGGGGTCCAGGAAAATGACATTGGCCTGCACTAAATTCCTAGAGAGTTGAGTGCTGGTGGTACTTGTTTTGTACAACTCTGTAATAGTTGCTCTGCATCAGCGTGGGCTGCTATATCTGGACTGTGTGCTTTGATTTCAGCTTTTAGTGGACAGAGAGACAAATCACAAAGCCAGAGGCAGCATCATCCAGTCTCAGTGGAGACTGTGGTCGCCTCCGCGCATCTCAGCTCGTAGCTGAGGGACATTGGAGGCAGCAGGACAGGCAGGGGATGCCTGCTCTCATAGTGCCCTTGCAGGACTCTGCAACATATTTGCAAGGGAGGCAGCAGATGGGTGGTGTAGAGAACCTCAGCCGCACGGTCTGTCAAGCTTGAAAGTTTCTTCAGCTTTCAATTTTGTCTAGAGTTTTTCTCTTAAGACTCCCCCCTTCTTCAAACAGGGCCCCAACTCTGGCTGGGTCCCAGAGATAGATACCAAATGGTGCTTTTTTCCCTTTCTTTTGCTCTTTCTTCCTTCTCGTGAAGCTGGCAGACTCTCCAAACACACATCCAACCAACGCACAGTGCATTCGAAAACAGGCCATCTGGCTGAGCGCTCCTTGAGAACGAGAAGACAAGAAAAACAACCCTCTTGGAGCTGGCAGCTGAAAGGCAGGCAGCCCGTACGTGGACTTGACCTTGTGGTGCAATCCAAGAGCCACCCAATCCAAGGGCATTGCAAAAAAGCTCTTTCCTAATGAGCAGAATTCGGCTGTCTCCAGAAGCGGCTCCAAGTCAACAATTTGAGTGGGATGCTGTAACTCTCCTCGCTGCACATGTGCTCGTTAATTAAAGCCACTTTGGAAGGTGCCCCTGACACCCCCACTGGGGCTGCCAGCCTAGCCCCAAATCCTGCTTGCTGCTCTGCAGCCCCCTGCCGGGCAGGGACCCACAGAGCCCCAAGGGAAGGATAGGGCCACCCAGCATCCAAGCGTAGCCATGAAATGGACCCACTGCTTTGCCGATGAAGAGCTGCACRGGAAGAACGGCGTGGAAGGAGGTTGCAGCCCGTTTGCTTTGATGTCATGTTTTCCCCTCTGAGCTTGGTAGCAGTCAGAGGCCTSCACCCTGGGCAGGTTGGTGTGTGACAGGAATGGGAGTGAGCTGGGCAACCCAACCCTGAGAATCAGTTTCTGATTCTTAGACATTTTGCTGGGGCTAATGGGTTAKTTTCACAAATCAGGAAGGCTCTGGCTGAGGTGACTGTAGAACTGCTGGTAGCCAAATCCCTTTGTGATCTCCTTGTTTGTCATCTCCTTGTTTCTCTACCTGCTCTCATAGCATTGATGGGGCAGACAGAGCAGCAAGGCTCAGCCTTTGGGAGAYCAAGCACGGGTGCCTCAGCTACCTATATGCAGATTTCTAAAGGCTCGTTACAGCTCTGCATCCCCAAATAGCCATTTCGTAGGTTACTGATATGGCTACTTTGATGAAGCTGTGTTTTCAGGGTCAGGAACCAAAACTCTTAAACTTTTGACTTGATTAACTCAAGAGCAGAGTTCTGTAGACTAACAAACAAAAAAAGCCTTGTTGCCTTCAAATGTTACTACAAAGGGTGCTCAGCACCAAGGCAGCTCTGTAGAAGGCCTCTGTTTCTTGTCATTAAGGTATCAGAGACATTCACTGTCTTTTCTTTTTATCAACAAACAATTTATTTGTTCACTATTGACAAATGTGAGGCCCAAAATTGAGATTTTGTATCCTTGTTTTTTTTAAATCTACTTCTTTACAAACTTTAATACAAGGTAGATGTTCCTAGACTGAAAATTAGAGGAAGGGGTTTTGGTTGCATTAACTATGCCTATCCTTTTGCWGTGACTTAAGCGATATGGGATAGAGACCAGCTCTAACCTGGAACAAAATCCAACAGAGCAATTTCTAAATTGGAATGGAGTGAGTGTAAAGAGCATCTGAAAAGCTCCAGTTAAGGAAGGGAAAGGCACAAAGTATTAGAAGGGAATTCTGGGTTATTGAATCTACTTCCCTGCTGTAGCTTACAACTAATCAAGATCTAGCTTAAAATAGTTACATTTTTTATTCCCATTGGCCTTATTAGGAGGCTCTGCTGAACTTCACTCTGCTGCTGTTTTGAAAACTCCTAGTTTGCAGCCTAAGTTTATTTGTGACAAGCTTACGCCCGTTTTAAAATCTTCATCTTTTAAACTATAACCTGCTACTGGCCACATTTGACAAAAGTTTTAGGGCGTAATTCCTTCCCTACAAATATGGGTGTCATGTAACACTAATGTCCCTGTATTTATTTATTTTTATTTTTATTTTTATTTTTATTTTTATTTTTATTTTTTTTTATTTTTATTTTTATTTTTATTTTTATTTTTATTTTTATTTTTATTTTTATTTTTATTTTTATTTTTAACTTACAGGAAAGCAAAATAATATGCAAAGACAAGATGAAACAGACCTTTCAGGTCTACATTACAATTCAGACAGGATCAGCTGAAGACATCAGAACAAAATGCTTGTAAGTATTTCTGGGCTGTCAGTTTCTCAAAGGATATTTACAGGTAATACACATTTAAGTACACATATTTAGTACACATTTTTCTTATAGCCTTTGATGTGATCTTATGAAAAGTAGATTCCTTTTAGGAATGTGTTCAGAGCTTGAAGGCAAGTCAGCTGGAGCTTTGGGAGCTTGGCGCCTTCTGAGGCCAGATTCCAAACTTGCTTGAGCTATTTGTGTGAATGTGACTGCTGACAAATACAGAACATCAAGATTTATCTCAAAGTCGTGCTGTGTGAGCGTCATTTGGGCTTTATAATCCAATAAAAGATTTACGTTTCTCAATTAGATTTTCTTCAGGTCAGTTCCAAGATGAGATGCAGTGAATGTCCAACTAACCCAAGGGAAAAGGATGCCAGCTGGAACACTTTTCTAGTGAAAATATGGATTTTGAGAGAAAAAATATTTTCATAGAAAGTGTCTTTTTTCCTCAAAATGTGGCCCCTGCTCCCCCAAAGCCTTAAAAGCAAATGAAATTTGATTGTTGGCGGTTTAAGGGATTATACCCGTCCCTTTCCCCCAGCATTTTTCCAATGGAAAATATTCAGGTTTGGGGTTTTCAGCCCTTTGCTGAAATGTCAACATTTTCCAAAGGGTGAAGGAGGGGAAAAGAAGAGAAAAACATGTTCTGACCAGCTCCAGTCAGAGCCAAATGGCTCAATCCTGGATTTGGTCAGGGAAGTATGCTGGAGGGAAGAAAATGGGAGTGTCTTGATTCCAAGCACAGCCTGGCTGGGCTGAGGACTGTGCATCACAATCCATTTGTGTGAATCATTCCAGGCAACATTTCGCCAGGGGAGAGTGTGTGGTGGCTTTCAAGCACTTCAGGTCAATATGTTACTTGCAAACACAGTTTTGTTGCTGCTCCGGCCACGTTGGCTCTTTGGCAGTGTGACACTTTGGGGTGCACACTCTGTTCAATTCAAATCTTCCAGTATTTCCATGACATCTGCAGCTCACACAGATAACTATAGCACCTGACACCAGCCCTGAGAGTTCAGCTCTCCCCATTTATAGACGAGAAGGAGGGAGGAGAGCACGTGCCTGTAAACATCCGCGCTTGCCTGGCTCCCCGCCGGGGTGATGCCGTCATGTGCTCCGGAATGCCTGGAATGCAGCCTTCGAAAGCCACAGGCAGCTGTGGAAGGGCTGGCCCTGCATAGCGAGGAACCTGGGGTAGAGCCCACGGAAAGCCTGTTACCTTGCACATGCACAGGCTTCTGGTGGAGAAGGGGGGGCTTCATCCACCCTACGCGCTGCGGATCCCCAGCCGCCCCTTCAGCCTCAGAGCACCTTTCCCAGCACTTGGTAGCTTCACACCTGATCCATATATACCAGGGCCGTCCTTGCTTTTGGTTCTCCTGAGTTCTATCCCACAGAGGTAGTGGGGAATCTGGTAGTCGGATGTATAGCCAGAACAGGTCTTTGTCCCCCTCTAGTGACTTGACTGCAAAAGAAGTTTGCTGAGACCTATTCCCTCCAAACATGGTCATTATTTTAGGTCAGAGTGTTGTATGGTTTCCAGTAGGCCAACTGGACATCAAGGCACCACTGGCAGGCCATATATTTACATAGACTCAGATGTTATCCATTAGCACTGTAAACAGTAATTAGGAGCTTGACTTTCTGCTCTAGTTCTAAGGGGGCTCTGGGTGTCTCCTCCTGGCCATGTGTTTCAGGCACACGTTCCTGCTTCGCYCCCATGACGGAAGGCAAGCAACACCTCCGGTGACATCCCGGCTTTAGTTCTGTAGGGGACCTAGTCAAGCCCAACATTACCAGTGCAAAAGCACATGCACCCGGCCTCTTGTAACCAAACTCTTGCTGAGTCACAGCCTAGTCACCCATGCACTTAGCGAGTCGCGTCAGCCATCTGTCACCAGCACATCCTCCTCACCGCGCTGTGACTCCACGGCGAAAACAACAGGAGGCAGCTTACGTTCAGCCAGGCTCCCGTGCATCTTGGCTCGGAATAACCCCTGGCTTGCTTGCTAACCAGCAGCGCGGCCTTTGGCTCCTGTGAAGTTTGGCCCTTTGTCAGCAAAGAAAGTGACATTCAGGTTCAAGCGCCGAAGGCTCTGGCTGACTCACGGCTGACTCCAAACAAAGCACCACTCAAGCAGGACATGGATATAATTGTGCAAAACGTCCCTGCTATCAGCGCAAGTCACAGGTTTCTCATCCACACTGGCTTCCACGCTAGGGTTCTCCAATGGCTTCTCCTGCATCAGAGTGCTTAAAAATAGCACAGAAACACAGAATGCCCTATTTTCTACAGCTCTGTCCCATCTCTCTCCCTCTCTTTAGTGCCAGCTAACGGGTACTAGAGCAGGGATGCTGTTGTGTCTCCTGTCCTAATCACCCTCTCACGTTTTCCCTGGGTTCAGCTGTGTCCCAAGTGAGCAGCTCTGGCAGGGCACTTGCAGGGGACACAGCCCCAAGGGAAGTGACAGTCCCCGTGCTCCTGCATTAGTCACCACACGAAGTACTGCCCGGGTAGGTGAGCCCGGGGGGTGCGTGGGCAGCTCAGAGGGCTTGTGCAGCATTACTTCACACGGGATTTCACAAACTCAGCCCCTCGGCTGCTTACCACAGCCTTTGTGGCCTGGGCTCCCGCGTCCTCTTCCTCATGTGTTGGAAAGCCTGTGTTTCCCGTTAGCTCCCCTCCGGGACAGATCACCCCCACCAGCAATCTGACCATCGTCCTTTATTCTTAGGCGATGAAAGAGTATGGAGTAGATGCAGTCTTTTTTTGTTCTGAAGAAAGAAAAAAAAGAAGAGACAGAGAAAAAAAAAAAAAAAGTGAGCTCAATGCCAGGCACAGATCCCGGGCAGTCCAGCTCAGATCACACTCAGAGCACAGAATTCCCATTTGTGCTTGTGTGCACGCAGGGCAGGGGTGGGGGCTAGTGGGGGGGTGAGTATAAGAATGTAATTGTCATAATTTAATCCAAAACTACTTCTTGGAAGAAAAAAAAACAGGCCAACACAAAACAGCATGTTCAGTTGTAAACACCACATGAAAGAGCCGTATTATGTTCTGCCTGGTAGCTGACATCTAACTTGAGCGTCCTCAGCTGCCCACTCCCGGGCAAAGGCCTTTCCAGCGCTCCCCCTCCGGCGCAAGGAAAAGCCCCCAGCCACGTGACGGAGCAGATACTGTTTTCTGAGGGCACAGCGGAATTCCGCATGGAAAGTTCCTTGTGGGCAGCGGCTGCAGCCYGGTAGCTGTGGGGGCACGGAGCAGCGCGTGTGGGACCCGCCGCGCTCCAGCTGCGCTGCGCTGCGGAGAGCTCGTGTGAATCCCCCGCAGCGCGACAGGGAGCTGGCGCGTGCCACCCCAGCAGCAGCTCGGGCTTCTTTTCCCCTTTCCCTCCCAAGATTTCYCCTCAGAGGCCCCCTTATGCACACAAGGATGGTCCTTGCTGGCTGCCTGGCGGCTCGTTTCTCACTGAGCAGGGCACTCACTAAACTGAAAGCTGTAGCAGCCGAGCAGGACTGGCACTAGGGCACTTTGTGCCCTTCCCTTCTCCTCCCCGTCTTTTAGCTGGAATGAGTCATTCTGTGCAAAGGAAACACAGTCATCCAGGCTCAGGCCCTCAGAGGGACTTGCATATTTAGCTGTGGATGAGGCCCAAAGAGCCCCTAGGAACGCCAGGGACCAGGTAACTGACTCCATAGTCCCTCTCTTCCCCGTGGGATTCACCTGGCAGAATCTCYGCTCCTGGCAGTAGTGCCAGGAAACCATGAGGAAATGTCCTTAGAAAAAAGCTCCAGAGCGGGGTTGTTTGGAGCCCTGTCCCAGCGAGCGGTTCTGCGAATCATCTGCTGGAGCCGTTGCAAGAGGATATCACGGAATAACTGCCTTCTGCTCAGAGAATATGTTTTTTAGCTTCACACTAACCTTTGTTTTTCATGGGGCTGGGTGACATTATTAGCACCCGTGCTTGCTGCTGAAGTGAAGCATCTTTGTTGTGGCGTGGGTGGGAGATGGGTTACCGTCAATATGGAGCAGATCTAGAGAATGGCTTCTGTTATTTACTTTCCCCCCGTTCTTGTAGGATGTGTGACACTGTTTAAAAAGATCTGCTCAGTAGAATCCAATTAAAACGTGCATTGTCGCCCAGGCACCCTTGGGACATTCTGCCCGCTTCAGTTGYACTGAGCGTGCTGCTATTTCACCAGTCCAGCAGGAGCCTGCTCCAGAGGGAGCGCCAAACATAAGGCGCGTGGCTTGCGGAACGACGAGGCAGCGGCACTGCTTGCCTTGTCCCCACGTCCAAAACCCTGGGGGAAGGGGGGCAATGCACCCTGTGCGCTGCTCTCGTCTCCCCTCGGTGCCCGCCAGGGCGGTGGGGGATGGCAGCCAGGGAGCAGGGACACGCGCGGGGCCCCGGGCGCCACACGCCGCTGCTGGCCGGGCTGGAGGACACTGCCCGAGCGGCAAAAACGCCTCTCTCCTGCACGCAGGGAGCGGCCGGCGCCGGGCGCGGCCGCCCGCGGCAACGGCCGTTAAAGGGCTCAGTTCTAACGCCCCCGTACACGCCCGCCCGAAAGGTGGAATTGAACCACTCTGTCGCTAGACAGCTACAGGTTTGAAGCCTGCACCCCAGACCACTGAGGGTCATCCGGGCAACCGCCAACCGCCGCCGCGGCGGCATATAAACGCCCGGACACTGAAAACCTCCAGGCTATGGCGAGAGGCGCTGGGGGCAGTGCCCGTTCGTCCTCCGTCTCACAYGGCAGCAGACGCCACCCGCGGGGCTACTTCGCCTCGGGCGCKCCGGGAGGGCGCCCACCGCCGCCCACCGCCGCCCGCCGCCGCCTGCCCAGAAGCCCCCGGGCGTCGCATGCAAATCAAAAGGCGCTGATTGGCGCCGCCCGCGCGCGGCGGGGGGGCGCGGCTGGCCCGCGGCGGCGGGTGACTCACGCCCTTCCCGGCAGGAGCGGGGYGGCGCCTCCGCGGCTCTGCGCGTGCGCAGGCCGCGCTCTGACTCGGAGCTGCCTCCCGCCAGCGGCCCTGGCCGGGGTGCAGGTCCCCGTGTGCTCCTTGCAGGGCGCCCGTGGGGCTGCCCAGGTTCCTGAAACCGTGAATGTGACACACAGTGCCTATCAGAGAGCAGCAAGGGCTCATTCTGAGAAGCATCTTTTTTTCTTTTTTTCCTTCCTCTCTCGGTGGCTGCTGCCAGATACTCGGGAGGAAGAGGTGCGTCTCCCCTGAGATACSTCGCAGAACAATAATATCCTCTGGGAGGAAATTCCCGCCTGACCCCCAGCCGAGTATCAACTTGTGCCCCGAAGGACGAGGATTGAAAACACTTGTAATTTTATCCTAGTGAGTGCAACCGTGGAGGCTATTTTCATAAATGCCTGAACCCTCAAAAAATTACTAAGCTATTTGCCTCGAGAGATTTCTCTGAAGTGGAGCCGCTTCTGCAAATGCATGTGGTTTCCAGTGATTTTCAATTAGATAAGTCGTCGTCGTGTAAGCAGCAAAGCAAACCGTGGCCCTGTTGGCCCCCTTGCTTGCTCAGGGGAGCTCGGAGTTGAAACGGGCGGTTACGGAGCCGCTCCGGCATGCGGGACGGTGCAGGACGGGGCCGGCCCCGCGGCTGCTGTTGGAGCAGGGCTGCGGGGGAGCCGGCGGAGCGGAGCCAGCGCCGTGCGGCGGCAGCGCCCATCCCGCTCCMGTCCCGCTSCCGTCCCGCTSCCGTCCCGGCAGCGCAGCCGCTTCAGCGTGAGCTGCCCTTGGAGCTTACCCGGCTTTGGGCTCATCTGGCCCCTGCTGGCTTCCCCACACTCGCTGTTTGCAGTGAGCAGCCTTTTAGCAACTTGGATGTGCACTTCAACCCAGAAGTAGAGCTTTTATCAGAAAGAGCTAATTGGAGCAGTGCTCCAGGAATCTTCTCTGTATCTTTTTTTTTTTTTCCAGAGGGCCTGTCCCCTCTCGTACATTCCTGTCTCTTTACCTGACCCCTACGCCACTGGCAGGTGGCATCATGTGGCAAGTTTGTTCAGACACGGAGAGGCACGGGGTGGGGTAGCTGGGGGTGCGTGTGGGAGGAGGTGCAGGGACATTAGTCATGGGGAGGAAGAGGTTAGCACGCGGGAAGGAGGAAGCCGGATGGCCACAGCAGCCCCTCAGGCTTCCAACGAGCCTGTCCTCATGTCCCGTGGGAGAAGGACGTCAGCTCAGAGATCTTCCAACCCAAGAGATAGGCTCCTTGGACGGACTACGACGGATTGCAGCCAGCTACGAATGGCTGCCAGGAGTCCCAGGAGAAAGTCCTAGCCCTGTATTTCTCTGAAGCCCCATCTTGAAAAGCTCTTTCACTTTCCCTTTGCTTTGCTCCCTATCATCTGCCCTTCGGGATTGTTCCCACTGCAGGGCCTCGCTTCAGGGCGTGCTGCTCGGTGTGCACATTCATCTCTCTCGAGGGGCGCCTCAGGGTTTTGAGCAGCTGCATCTGTCCTTGTCTGCTGATCAAGCTCTCTGTGCTTTCTAGGGAAAAAAAAAACAAAAATGCTTTGAGTTATTCAAGTCCAGGTAAAATGTGCCAGAAAAAACTGACCAAACGATTCCTTGGAATGGTGCTAACACTGCTTCATTTACAGGAAAGGGACATGCTGCGGGACAGAAGGCAGCATCTAAAGAAGCAGCAGCAGAGGATATGCCGCAAGAGGGACAGGAAAAATGTAGGAAATGATGCTGCTCCTCCGCGTTGACGGGGAAGTGGTGGCAGAGAAACGCTGGGAATCCTTCCATGGGCCGGATGCCACGTGCCTGCGTCAGGCCCACAGGAAGCCGTGCTGCCTCCCCGCGCTGGCGGGAYGCTGCGGTGCGGTGTTTGAGGCCCGGGGCCACCGAGGCCCGGGACCGGGTGGCTGTCCCAGCCGGAGGCTCCTTGTTACCCGGCGGAGGAGCCGCTGCCCCGATGTGCACAAGGGACGGCGGTCGCCCCAGGGCACAGTTAGCGCCATGTTTAGAGTTAGAGTTGGGCCTGAGTTGTTGGTTAGAGTTGGGCCTGTTTTCTCTGGAGAAGAGAGGGCTGAGAGGGGCTCTGATTAATGTGTATCAGTACATGAAGGGGGAATGTAGGGAGGAAGGGGACAAGCTCTTCTCAGTGGTGGCCAGGGACAGGACAAGGGGCAATGGGTGTAAGTTGAAACACAGGCAGTTCCATCTCCATGTGAGGAGGAACTCCCTTACTGTGAGGGTGACAGAACCCTGGCACAGGCTGCCCAGGGAGGCTGTGGAGTCTCCTTCTCTGGAGATCTCCCAAACCCGCCTGGATGCCGCCCTGTGCCCCGTGCTCTGGGTGTCCCTGCTGGAGCAGGGGGTTGGACTAGATGATCTCTAGAGGTCCCTTCCAAGCCCAGCCAGTCTGTGATTCTGTGCTGCCTTGAGGGGGGCCGGTGGCGGCCGCCGCCGCTCCGAGTGTCTGTGTTTCATCCCGCAGCGATTCCTTGCACCCCGGCCACACCTGCGGCGCTGAGCGCGGGGCTGGGACGTGCAAACCCGGCTGAGCAGGTTCCTGYTAACGCCCCACACCCTTATCTGGGCTTCCCAATTTACCACCAGGTTTAAAAGACTGCCCAAATGCAAGTGGATACCTACTGGGACTCTCAAAAATGTTCAGGTTAACAGACCTGTGGTTATCAAAGTCTCCCCGGCACCTTCCTTCAGATGGTTTTTGGAAATCCTTTTAACAGCTTCATGTTTAGGCCACATGTCTTTGAAAATCCGACTCTTTGCCATTAAAAATAAAGAGCAAAGTCAGTTTTATCAGTTTAATAATGGAAAAACAATCCCTGTCTCTTTGGTGATGCTCTTAATTAAAGCATTTCTCAGTGTCTTTGGACCTGATTTGCTACCTTATGCAGACAACTACACTATGCCAAATGGATGCAAAGCCCTGCCAATGTAGGTTTGATTCCGTGCCCATTCAAGTTAGTGGAAATCCTCCCTCAGGAATTAATGGGATTTGGTTCAGGCCCCAAAGCCAATGGGGGATTCTGGTTTGGCGTTGTTTGATGCCTAGGCTGCACCAGTATAAGCCTACGGGCTACTTAAACAATAGGTAATGCCTAAAACTGTTCACCAGGGAAGGCTTAAAACAGATCCATGAGACTTTTTAAAGCCCTCTTGCCTCTTCTGCTCTCAAGAGCAAAAATAGGCTCTTGATATTTGTTCCCGCAGCCTGACAGAACATGTAGCATCCTCAGCACTTTGTTCTGCTGCTTCTTTTAACCACCAAGACATGATCTGTGTCAGGAAAGATAAGTCCAGGTCCGCGCTGGATTAATAAACACTTTTTTGGTGTAAGGTGGGGGATGAGAAGGGCTGTTATTCTTAGCAGCAGCAATGAAATTTCAGCAGCCGGTGACGTCAGTGCTCAAATGTCAGGGCGAAACAGACTGGAACGAATGGGGAGGGCAGCGTCGTCACGGTGAGAGCGGCGCTGCCCTCCGCAGGGCTCTGCTCCCTCGGACACTGCGGATGCAGCTCGGGAGACGGGAAGGAGGCTCCCGTGGGCTCCTCTGGAGCAGGCAGGAAAGCAAGGACAGGGATCTCCGTCCCACAAAGGGCGAGGAAGGTGCCGCTTGGACGTCGCCGCCCACTCCGTGGCGTGAGTTAGCAGCAAGGGAAGAGCCCATGGCTACGAACCGGATTCCAGGAACTAGTATGGAGGAGGACAAAAAATAAAGAAAGTCAAATTGCCATCTTGCAGGCACTTAGCAGGCTGGGCTAAATCCATCTCTGATGTCACCCTGGTGACTCAAATCAAGGAGGAATTTGGCCTGGGATACCTTCTGTCATGATGTGTTTCTGAAGTGAGGGTTATGTGCCTGGAGTAGAGGTGATCCTGAAGCATTTTGTTACCTAATTTACTGAGGCACTGCATTTGAAGAGTATCTTTAGGCTATCCAAAAACGCCAAAGACAAGGTGCCTAAAGTCTTAAATAGGTTAAAATTCCAGAACATATGAATTTATGTTTATTCTCAAAGGTTCATTTTGCACATTTCTTGGCTGGTTTTAGGTGCTGGTATTGTACCAGCCCTGCCCCAGTGCAGGACATGGGCACTGGCTGTGGGGAGGTGCCGGGGGGGTCCGCTCATGCCCTGCATCCCTGCATCCCGCTACTCCTGCAGAGAAACTGCTGCCTCCACAGGAGTTCTTGTGCTGTGGGATGAGCTCTGAGCTGAGGGGCTCGTGAACATCCCACCCTCCTGCACTCTCTTTCCRTAGAAATATATATAAAAAAAAAAACCCAAAACCCTTAGATTCACTCGATAACTCTTTCTAGAAAAGTAGCACTGGTAACAAAACTACTCTGTGTTGTTTCATTTCTTTATACAATCGCTGTTGCAGTGCCTGTGGAGTTGGTGTAGTTACAGGAGACGGAGGAAAATGCACTCAGACATGTGCTTATCTATCCATCGTACCAGCTGCTGCTGCATGTGGCAACTGGCTGACCACAGCAAGGAAGAGAGGATGTAATCAGTTAGCAGAAGCACTCCTTTCTTAGCAAGGGCGATAAGGGTTGCTGGCAAAGGCACAGGGAGTTACGGGAATGGAGGAATTGGCGTGCTGAGGTCACTTCCCACTGCCTGGGAGTCCCTGTGCTCTAGCATTGTGTTTGCCTTCCTATTATGGACTGAGAGGGTTGTCTGCATGGGTTCGGATTTGCACGAGCATTGACCCTGTCTTGGCATACCCCAACGTCTCTCAGACTGCTGCAGCCTTTCACTGAGTTTTGTGGGGAGCGCCCAGGCTGTCTGTGAGCGGTGTGAGTGATTCTTCGCCACATCTCCACACAGCAAAACACCTTGCTGCAGAAATCGCTGCGAAGACAAGCATGACTTAATCAATGGCGGGAAGAGGTCTGTGCCAACAGCAACACTCCTTTGCCAATACAAACTGCGCTGCCACTAGCAAGGTTGGCTGGCGAGCATCAGCGGAGCCTCTYCTTTGTCAGCGTGGGCCACAGCTTTGCTCAGGAGGTGTTGGACCAGCCAGCAGGYTTGGGGGTTCTCAGGCCATGAGATCACTCAAGGCTTTGCACCTCTGTGTGAGCTGRGCCCTGATGCCTCAGCTCAAGAGGAAGCAGCACCCGTTTCTGCTGCACCTGTATCAACAACGGATCGGTATGAGCTGGGTGCGACATCTCAGATCTCGGATGCATGGCTGGTTGCTGGCAAAGTCCTTTGATGGGAAAGTTGTGTGTTGCGTTGTACATGGTTGACATGAAGGTACTCATGTCTCTAAGCAGTATCTGGTGTCTTGTCAGGGGTCTTGTCACGTGGTTTTGAAAGTGCTCCGACGCTAGCCCTGCATGCGACTAACTGCAGTCCAGCACTGAGGGTAGGAAAATGCTCCTAGAACAAAACCTTCTTGCCAGGAGGGCTGAAGAGGCTTGAGGAGGATGCAGCAGATTGGGCTCCTCAAAGAGCCTGTTGTCCTGCAGTCAGCATCTCAGGCCTAGGAATGCGGTCAGTAAAAGCGGGGCAGGAGTGCAGGTGTAATGCTACCTGCATTGCCTCTTGCTTAGTGTGGTTTTACTAGAGCTTTGACAATACGGGAATTAAATGTCCACATAAGGAAAAAAGATTTCTACTTTTGGTTAGTTTTTTTTTTTCTTTCTTTCTTTTTCCTCCTTGCTGTGAAGTTGGTCCCTAATATGAATCACTGACAGAGTCAGCAGAGACAGGATAATTTTTTTCTTGATGCATTTGTAAATATCTGCCTTCTAAGATCCTTCTAATTTCTAAGACTTACTGCCATAGGACACCCAAGATAATCTGTGATTTCTGCAGCCTCATCTGAGAGAGTCAGTGATTCCATAAGAGACATACAGCTCATGACTCACAGCGTTGGGACACTTCAGCGTTCAGAAGCACTGGTAGTGACAGAAATGAAGCTGATGAGCAAGCAGCTGTTACTCATTCTCAGCTGGACACTGTGAGCATGTTTKTACCAGTCAGCGCAGCTCTGGCTCTCCTCCGTCTGCTCTTGYAGACCTGCAGTCATCTGGAGAGCATGGTGACATAGCTCACTTAACACTTGCCTCTGGGCAAGAGATGATCAAGTCTAGTCTCTGGTTCCCAGACTGTCCTGCTTGACTCTGTTAGTCTCAGCACGGAGCTATCATGTTAATTTTCACTTCAGATTACTCGTTCTTTCATCTCTGGGAATCAGCTTACTTCGCAAACATGAATACATCGATCTGTCACATGGGGTTAGAAAGTACCTGTACCCTATTTTATAGCTGGGAGAACTGAGGCATAGAGCATATAGGTAACTTGCTTTTCGTGACAAAGGAGATTTGCAGCAGGGCCATGAAGAGAAGCAGAAGTCGTCAGTACCTAGTTAATCTTCAACCACTGAACTGTGGCCTCATTCCATCCATCTCTTCCTCATGAGGTGGCAGTTTGATAAAAACAGGAGCCCGGGAAATCACCGTTTTTATTCTATCTTGGCCTCTTCACAACTGAGAAACTTTTTTTTCTTTTTTCTTTTTCATTGAATTCTTTTCACAACCGTCATCTTTGGTGCGGGAAATGATTCCAAAGGACAAAGACTTGGTTATGTGCACGCACGTGTGTGTGTGGTCGGGAGGGAGGAAGAATAAAAAATCCATTTCCAGATGGCTGAAAGGATGCATAGCACTTTGCTATTGGCAAAAACAACCTCTTTCGTTTTCAGGATGTGTAAGTCACAGAACTGCAGCTGGAAAAAAAAAAAAAAGGCAGAAGTGAAGCAGGGAGGCGAAAATAAGAATTACCAATGAAAAATACCCTGGCTGATATTTGAAAATCCAAATGCTTCCTTTTTTTTTAAAGCAGGGGTAAAGATGTGCTTGCTGAAGATGATCTTTGTAGAGCAGGTTCAAGTATGTATCCTATCATTTTCTTGTTAGCGTCTTTGCTTTCCATTCCCAGCCCTAGCCTCACAGGAAATTCAGTCGCTGGCAAGCTTCAGCTCCAGACAGGAAACATTCTGAGGAATTTCTTCCATACAGGTACTCTCTTTGCTCGGAGGGATAACATGGCGGAGATATTTACCACAGCTGGATTTAACTAGCAGGGTATTATACATGTTGATGGAGCTGCTGGGAGTGATCCCTGTCTGCAGCCTCCTGCAGGCCGCGTTTAAACAAATCACAGTACTAGGCCTGCCCGTGGGAAGATGGGCATCGGATCTGGGCCTGGTTCGTCTTCCTGTGGCAGCTGCACGTCCCAGCTGTGTCAGGGGCATTCACTGTTGCAGGAGGGGATCGGAGAATCGGGTTAAGGCAGCGTGTCTTTATCGCCCAACGAATTTGGTGTTAGGCTGTTTGCAGGGACCTAAGCAGATGCCGTGACAGGAGCGCTGCCTGGGGAGGCTCAGGCCTTCACGGGTAACACAGGTCCCGCTCTCCCCTTCGCTCCCTGAGGGCATCGGGCACCGAGAGGAGGGAGCTGGAGCACCACGCTGTCCTTAAGTGGACTGGAGGTGCTGAGTGTGACCTGGTGACACATGGCCTTCCTGAAGCCTTGGCCTGTTTGCCTGTCACTTTGGGCATGTTGCTGCCTTTCGCTGCAAGTTCAGAGCAGGCCTGTCCTGCTCGTTGGTTCTGAAGAGATTACTGCAGTCTCGGGCAGCTAGAGAACAGGCACCAGCTCTCACTTGGCCTCTTCAGGGGTAATTTCAGAATAATCAAAGAGCAGGAGGAYTGAGTATTTCTCTTGGGTTGTTCCTTAATGTACCTGAGAGAAATATTCCCTCTGAAGAATATTTGGTAAGAAATATTCCTTTCCTACAGAAAGACATGAGCGGCGCCTCCCCCTCAGTCCTTAATACAATTCTCGGGACGCAGGATATATAGAAGAAGGACGCATGAGCCTGGATCACTGTCTCACAAGAGAAACGTTGAGGGATTAAGCATTCGCCTGGGAGCAAACCTGTGCTGGCAGGAAAATGGCCCGTATGACCTGTCTCAGAGGTGTATGATTCACCGCGGACGCAGCAAGCGCGTGTGGCAATGTGCAGTAACACGCACGGGCACCTCGCCTGCTCTCGGAGACAGCGCGGCYGCCTTCACAGCTGTGCCCGCCCCGGGAATGGGCTTTTCCCTGGGGAGCAGTGAAGGACGGAGCAATGGCTGCCAAGCAGGAAGGGTCTCCCTTGCGCCCCRCCACGCCGTGGAAGTGCAGCTGTGTGCGCAGCACGGGAGCGTGGATGGTTGTTTGTTTGTTTGTCTCTGGGGCAGGAAGCGCGAGTGTAGATCCTCCCACTTAACGCTGTGGTGGGGGGAGAAAAGATTCGCAGGCTCCCCTGCAGCGTTGGGGAAAATGCAGCTCTGGCCTTTAGTGCCCTTTGTTACATAAACACGAGTAGCGTAGACATATTAATCACCCTGCCATTGAGGGAGGAACAGAGCAGCAACCTCGGCTGCCACCCACTCCCCATTCTCGCTCCCATTTGATGTTGCTATTTTAAGACACACATTATTTCCTGCTGTGATTTATTTTTTTAACCCAGCTTCTAATTCTGGCTCTGAGGTAAGCTGTGACATACGTATCCCTCCTCTCCCCCTCCCCGCCTTCCTCCTCCCCCTGCACCCACGTCCTCTTTATTGCTGCRTTTTAGAAATTCGCTCCATGTCGCATAGGCAGCCGGGTCCCAGAGGTTAGGGACTGACTGGCTGGAATAAAAGCAAAAGGCAAAATATCTTCCTGCTTTTGGACTATAAGGGCAAACAGCATTGGGGCCACAGCTTGTAGGACAGTCTGCTTTGAAAGCACGAYTCCCCTGGCTCCCCATCCCACAAAAAACTTGGAGCCTCTGAGAGGAGAGTCTTGCCAGGAGGAGAGGGCCGCTGCTCAGCTGCTCTCTGAGGAGCTTCTCTCCYGAGCCAACTCCTGCAGCGATGGGGAGCAGGTTGCTAGTCCCGGGCCAGGCTGACTCCTGTCCCCACACCAGTCAGGCAGWCGCCACATTTTGCCTGCCCCAGTTTGTGTCTGTGTCTGTCCTGTTCTGCTGCTCGCATGTGTCTGCTGTGGCTAAGAGCTGCAACGAGGTCAGCCCYGAGGAAGTCTGTAATTGTGTCAGTCTGGAGCAGGAGAGCCTGCAATCCCAGGAAGGGCCCAGTGCACTGAGCAGAGGTGGCTCCTTTCCTTATGTGTGTGCACTGCTGAGCAGCGATAAGAGCTGGGTTTGAGCCCTAAGGGCAGATRTGAGACCTGCTTCTGCATTGTGAAGGGGAGCATTACCAGGTTGTCCTCCTTGACACCCTCTTTCCCCTAATTCCCCCTTCCAAGCAGCCTCTCCTGAAAATCTCCTCTGCCTGGATGTACTGTGCTGCAGACACATCCCTGGCTAGCACAGCAGCACGGGCCGCTGGCAAAACCCCGGGCCTTGCTTCCAAATCGTGGAGAGTAGAGAGGTCTGCGCTGCCCTCAGCTGACCCCGGTGTCTGTATTTCACACAAACAGTCTCACGCCTTTCCCTTCCTGCGGGCTACTTTCAGAGCGGCTGCTCATGGTCTTTGTCTGCCTGGTATTAGCAACAGCTGTAGGAAAWCCCAGGCTGGGTGTCTGCACGTTCCTCATCCTCCCCTTCCCCAGATAGGGATTCCCGTTATGCCCTTGCTGAAGTTCCCGGAGAGGGGGAGACTCGAAGGGAGTGAGAGCGAGAAGCCCTTTGCCAAGCRGTTTAATGTTAGTCACAGCTGCTGGAAGTCTTTGCTGTGCTTTTACCAGTCCATTATTTTTATTTTCACAGCTTGGTTTCCATGCCGGTCCCTAGAGAAGGCTGAGGATTCACATCCCTTCCCAACAGCAGCTCCACGCAAGCTTTGCACATTTGTGCAGTTTAGCATTTGTTTTGAAGCAGTAGGGAGAGTRCTCCAGGCTGCAGTGCTAGGAAACAGGCCTATCTCAGGCCAGATCCTGGCCCTCAAATTCCTGCCTGCAAAGAGTTTGTAGTTGAATCAAGTGTCCCACTTTACAGTGGAAGGAAAGGAGGGAAGAGAGCCAGGCTCACAAAAYGTAGTGATCACACCAGCACCAAATGCTGTTTTTCCAGCATACTGTGTGCCTATATACAGCTATTTTAAAAGTTCTTGCGGAATAACTTATCTCACAACAGCAATACTGGAGAATTTCCCCCTGGAGACAAGTCCTCAGAAAGGATTCTAGTAAATCGACTTTGCAAAAAGTCACCCTGTTCTCGATGTTACACCCAGTGCTGTTCAGTACGAACCAGTTGCCAGCTGACTGGCATTTGGTGTCCCAAGGGAAATACATTTGGTGAGGACAGCTCTCCAAGGACCATTGCCTGCGCAGCGGCCACCACTGCCATCCTCCCTGGCACCACCTCTCTGCATCAYGTTGGTGGTCCATGAAGAGAAATGAAGAGCGGCCTGGGCAGGAGGGTTCGGGAATGGAGAAGAATCCACCCTGCCCTGAGTGTTGCTTATCTGCTGGGACCATCCACTACAGGCCAACACTGGTAGCAGCTCTGGCAGCCACTGGGAAAATAGCAGTGCTGGGAAAGAGCCTGAGATCTACGAAGAAATGTCTGTAGGGTAACAGTAGCTGAGAGAAACCATGTATGTCATGGCACTTGAGGCATGTGACAAGTTTGGCCAGGCAGCCTGACTGAATACTGCAAAATAAACAAATAACTAAATAGACCTGTAGAACTTCAATATCCGCAGTCAGGCGTGTGGAAATGCCTAAGTTGGTGGAGGCTGCAAGGCCTGTAGACTTGCTGATGCTGTCCTGAGAGCCCCAAAGCCCTGCCTTCCCCACACACCTGGCTTCCGTGATCAGTCTGGCTTTATGTGCTCTGCACAGTGGCACCCAGGGACAGAGGGGCCCAGCTTGTGTGGGGCAGAGTTGGCGGGAGCAGCGAGGCAGTGACGAGCTCCCTTGCAGCCAGCCTGGAGCTGCGCTGTGTTCYGGCTGCTCAGCCCTGCCTCATGCAGGTCAGGAGACGCCGCTCGCTCACTCGGGAAGATGTTCCCTGGGAGCCTGATTAGATCTGCTCCTCCCAGGGCCCTATGGCTGGGCTCGCTCCCTTTTCTCGTTCCACACAGGACTTTAAAAGGCTGTGTTTGTAAACACCAGTCTCCAGCCCGCTGCCTCCGGGGCTCTGGGCGGAAGGCCAGGGAGGGATCGAGGAGGCAGCAGACAGTTTTAAGAGGCCGTGGCGTCCGATGGCYGCCTTGGAGAGGCCGCCTCGCAGTTAACAGCCTGGTGGCGGAGTCACCTTCAGCACCGGCAGGTCTCAGCACTGCTTCCTGGCTCCCCAGGCTTCGCTAAAATGACCTCTCCACGGGCCAACGTWAATTCTGGGTCTCTCAAGCTAGCTSGGTTGGGAATTAGTGGGGAGCTAAACTGTGCTGCCTCAAACGTATGTCTGAGGTCAGTGCGCCGAGAGAATAAACAACAGAGTGGACATGTGTTTGTATTTGGCACAGTGCTGGTTAAATATTCGCTCTCGTCCATCTCTTCTTCCCACAGATTGCCTCAGAGAGCCCGGCCATGCCCATGGACTTGGGCACTCTTGTCCTGGTGGGGAGACAAGGGCCTGTGGTGGGATAGCATCATGTCGCTGAACTCAAGCCAGTGAGACCAGCCATCTGAGGTGGCTTTGGAAGAGAGTCTGCCCAGACCTCCAATTTGAGGAGCCTTCCAGGCTCCTTTTTGAAAACTGGTTAATAAATATCACAGATTGGAGCAGTGACAGAGCCTGACCGCTGCAGGAAGGTTGGTGCTGGGTGGTAGTCAGGGCTGGCCCACCTCTTCCCACTAACTGAAGTGTCACCCTACAGCGTTCTGTGGGCGAGAAGGGAGAGATCTTCACTGAAACACAAGCCTGAACCTGTCCGTATGTCTGGAACTGCTTCTATCCACATACTTTCCGTAGACACGTGCAGGCACACATTTAGTTGTAAAGCTCCTGGGAAGGAGAGGGCCTGATGCGCTTCACAGAGTCTTGGTAGGGAAGGATGCTTTGCCATACAGGTGCCACCTTCACGCTCCGCATCCTGAAGGCCCAGAGCAGCGAGGGCTTTTGTGTCCCTCGGGAGTAGCCCGGCAGACCCAGGGTTCCCACAGTCCCACACCTTGCGTGGCAGCCTGCACACGGGTCACACGTGACAGCCCAGCACGAAGCCCTTCACAGAGTGCCTGGCAGGGGGGAGCCAGGCCAAGCTGGTGGGGCTGAGAGGGGAAAAATCGCGTCTCCTTTAAAAGAGGCAGCAGGCAGGTCTGTAAGGGAAGGGAGCACTCGGAGCTGTGTTTTTCCCTCAGCGCCTCAGGGGCTGGTTACTAAATTTGGTTACTGGGCTTAAATAATGCAGCGTGGCAGAGCCCAGTGGGTTTGAACATTGTCATATCCACACAATCCTCTCCTAGGTGGCTGAGATCTCTTGTTCTCTGCTGCTGCTATCTGCACMGGAGTTTGAATGTGATGTGAAACATCATCTTAAATAATTATAACTAGCAGAGAAGAGCCAAAGCTGCAAAGTCTCATCTATTCCAATGTGCTCTGTCTATCTATGGAATTTCTAAGGTGCCAATCACCAAAGCATCCAAGCACTGTCTAATCTGGATCTGAGCTCCTTTGGTGTTCATGGAGGCTTGAATCTAGTGCTTCATGAGAGCACATCTCTAATTAGCAAGCATATAACAGAGCTTATAACAGAGCAGCGTAACGTGGGCRAATAAAGTTTACTGCCATCAAGGTCTTTATGATCTATTGGCTACAATTCCAGGAGCTGAAGAAGTTGCATCATAGTCAGTCCTGGTCCATGAAGTATTAGAGTCTCTTTCCATTACCCTCAGGAAAGGCAGTGGCAGAGCTACTGAGTGCAGGAAGCCACTCACTGGAGTGCTGGACCTCTCCCTTCTACCATGTAGACCCTGCAGCTCTGTGTAGCTTGTGCCTCCCAATCTGCATCCCGCCCCGGGGCTAGGAGTGAGGGGGCTCTCTGCCATCCGTGGTTGTGGATCCAAGCTTCCTTGTGCAGCGACAAGAAAGAAGCAAGTGATAGGAACCAGTGACCCAACAGATGTTGGGCCCAGCTCTCCTCCTGGCTTAGCCACTGCCCCATACTTCCTGCAGGCTTTGGGAGGCAGATTGAAACCTGCTGGATTACCACTCACTGCTTGAGCAATGGTGAAGGGACTTGCTGTACTAAAGCTACTCATCTGGAGTGAAATGAGATTAGACCTTTCCTTCATTGCCAGGGAAACAGCATTTGTCTCTTTCAAACAAGAACCTGCCAGGTTCAGACAGTGCCACAGTGTTGCTATTACTTCCCCTCCATCAAGCTGCACTTAGGAGACTGCCCACAGTCTTCCTGATTTGACATGACACTTGACAGCAGGTTTTCATGGCAGAGAGTACTCAGTAGTTACTAAGAGAGAGCCTTTCCAAACCCTGCTTATAAGCAGCACGTTTCTGTTCCTGCAAGTGGGCAGGTCCTTGTCCTGATCCTGCACTGATCAGCCCTAACCACCCATCCCCGCAACTGCTGGAATATTTTCAGTGACATTGAATAAATACATGTTAAATCTTTCTCCATTAAGTGACATGTCAGAAATTAAAGTGGCATCAGCTGTAAAGCCTGCAGCTAAGCCAGCTTCTCCTAGGGCATTTGCACATGGTTGCCCAAGAGGCTAGGAACAATAGCACCAATAATGCTTTTCCTTCCTGCCTTCCTGCCATCCATCCATCCATCCATCCATCCATCCATCCATCCATCCATCCATCCATCCATCTTCTCTGCACACCCTTTCTGCTCCTCTTCCCCCATTAATACCACTGCCACCTTCTCCTCCTATCCCCAAACTTTCACAGCTTTATGTATGGAAAAAAAAAAAATCTGGATCACAGATCTCAATCCCTTCTGATGACTGCCATCATGTTACACAACCATTAAAAATTTCTCAAGCCCTCATTAAAAGCAGTTAGATTTTTTTTTTTTTTTGACCCCTGCTATGTTCACTGGAAAGCAATTCCAAAATTCCTCTAGTAGGTAGGACTTAGCAGGTAGAAACTTATCCATATTCATAACTAGACCTTCCATCCATGACCACAACTGTCTTCATCTTCTTCCAGTCTTGGAAACTGCCTCCTCAGCTAACTTTATCTCTGACCCTAGGTCACTCCCACTCTTTCAGTCATGAACTTCCAAGTTCCGTCCTCTCAGACATCCTGCCTCTCACCCACTTCTTGTCTCACTTCACTTTTCCCCTACCACATGCTCCCCACCCACCATATTCCCTTCTCCTGACTTCCCCCCATCCCTCTCCTTCCCTATCTTCCTCTTCAGGCCACCCCAGCTCTTCAGTTTCTTCCTCAGGCACAGATGGACATCTACACAATTCCTGATGGTTCAGAGAAACATTTATTTCTTCTTGAATTGCCCAGGGCAGGAGCTTGCTCTCCTTTCATGCTGCTCCTTCGTGTACCTGTTTGGTTGGGTCAGGATGGCATCCGGGACTCAAATAAAAGTCTGTACCCTGCTCACAACCTGTGCAGCTTAGAATTGATTCAGAAACTGTGTGACAAAGGAGCACATGGATAAYTGATGAGGTGAAGCTTGAGGCAGAAGATGCTGAAATACTGCAGCTATTAGGCAAGACAAAATATTTATAGTTGTGACCTGCAGGGTGAGTGATTGTGCAGGGTAGGGAAAAAGCTGCCATTAAGGAAGAGGGAAATTGCAAAACAAACATCCCCTTGGATATTTAGTATCACACCCAAAACATTAACATTGATTATATCTCTATTAAGAGGCAAGATACAGAGCTGCTTTAATTAACAAGGTGGGTTCTCCATCCTCAATTGCCTCTTCACAAGTATCAGGTGAGGCATCAGGGCTGGGATTCCCAGTGGCATAAAGCTGGGTTCTTCTGGTTAGTAGACTAATCCTGAGGCTCTGCTCTTCAAAGTTTTTTAGGATTCAGACAGCTGACATTATTCGGACAAGTACATCTTTTAGAGCTCTGAGTCCTAGGAGCTAAAAGGATAGCTAGGAATCTCCAGATTGCCTGGTTCAAGACTAGTTTGTGTCACTCCTAATGGATAAATGTTACTGTTAGATGGCTGCAGGATGTCAAATCTTTCTCTAGGGCTATGTCATTCTATGGCTGCCTGATGCAGCTTTTTTGAAGGTTTTTTTTTTATTATTTATTTTATTTTTTTGCTATTTGCTTCTGAAGGAGTGGGTGTTAACTAATCTTAGACTCCAGATAATGGCTTTGACAGACCTGCATGGAGCTCAGATTGTTGTATAGCTATTAATTCATTTAGACGTGCCAGCCTGCTGTTTGATGGGTAAGTGTTTTGTTTCACTTGGGGGCAATGGGACACAGGGAGAGCTGGTGCCTTTCCCAGACTTGCACAATAGCGGGCTCAGAATTAGGCCCTGTGCAATTCCAATTGCTCTGAGTTGCAGGCATTAAGTGCTGGGCTGCCCACTTTTTATTGTAGCAATGGAATGAGGCGTGGGGAGGAAATTGGCTGTCCTGGTTTGGATATGATGAAGGTGCTGTCAGATTTTAGCATTCAGTGGCCTTTTTAAAACAGTGCTCCAAGTGACAACTTTCCCAATGCTTGGCAATAGGTAAAGGTTGTGCACAGGTAAGGAATGCTGTCTCATTAGGCAGGAAAACTAGAGTGAGGGAAGCAAGAAGAGGTTGCAGTCAACTAATCCTTTTCCACTAACCTCCTGACTAATTACCTCCCTGGATTATTCTATTGAACTCAGGCCTTTCCTCCAGCCCAAAAGTTTCTCACTGGGGCGGAAGATAATTCAATAATGGAATAGGTTCCTTCTCCAGACTTGCAAACAGGCTTTTATGAAGGACAGGATCCCTCCCACCTTTCCAGTTCAGTACCTTTAATCTCTCTGGAGTCAAACCAAGCTTCTCTGCTCTAGAAAAGCGAGTGACCGTTTGATGAATGTTTTCAGAGAAAAGAAAATACAGCTGTAGTACTTAGGTTCTTCCTATCAGCCCAGACCAAATGCRTTCTGCCATCAACCTGGCAAGCCAGCCTGTAGTGGGGAGCTGGGCTGCATTTCTGCTGCCTTGTACAACTCTTAAAAACAGGGGACACTCTGACTGGGGACTGCTGAAGTAGGATGTGCCAGACCGTATCCCAGCTACCTGGAGGCAATGAAAGGCCTAAAATGCTGTCCCRTCTTTACTGTGTTGCTGTACTTCTCCCAGCCATCAGATTGTGGGATCAGAAATGTCCAGCCAGTCCCATGTTCCATAGTGATACAGACATGGGAGAAATCAGCACCAACAGGCCTGCTCTTACACCATGAGGGCAAACACCTAAAGAAACTGGAGCTTTTTCTCAGAAAAGGAAGATTCCTGAAACTCTGGCAGTGACCAGCTGAGACCGAAACTCGAGTAAGATTTACTTAGAAAGGGTGTGTGGGACTGTGAGCATGAGTTATTGTAGAAAAGAGTAAGGCTGCTCAGGAAAAACATTGTGGCGGAAGATTTTTACTTGGCGGAGGACTTAGAGGAATGAGAACTGTCATGAGCAGAGATGCCTAAAGCCTTTTCATTATATGGCAAAAGCACCTAGTGTGTTTGCTCCCCAGGGAAGTGCTCAGAGATAGGTGTCAGTCTGGCTGGCCCCAGTTCATCTGAATGTGCCCACATGGGCCAGTGGCTTTATTTTTGTGTTGGGTGTTTTTTTTCTTCCCACTCACTTGTGCTTTCCTCTCCAATACCTGTGGCTGCCTTTGATGATATCTTTTTTCCCCTCTTTTGGCCTCTCTGATGGGCAGGCTTTGTGGTTTGACACCTTTTCTTGCTCCTTTTTTTATGCCTTTGATGGTACAAGAAGGCTCCTTGTTTCTGTATGATTTTGCTTTTGCTATGGCTGTATATGATGAGCTAGGCAAATAATGTGCTAGTCCTTTTGCAATCTATTTAGCAGTAAATTCCATGTCTTGCAAGTAATGTTCAGCAAGCAAATACAAGACTTTGATTAAAAAAAAATACTTCTCAATGCCATAAAGACAAAGACATTTGGCATTTCCTTCATGATAAAACTATCAGCCCTATTTATTTTGTACTCAATTCCTAGGTGACACGTTTTTATCTGACAATTTCCAAAACCCTTGCCAATGCTATTAAATAAATCTCGCATTGCTGCTGTGCAAGAGGCATTTGCCTGCATTCTGCGTCTTAAGTCAAGGTATTTAAAAGAAAATTGACTTTTGCCTAGACACAGAATAAAACAGCCTCAAGAAACAGAACAAGAACTTCAGAGTCCTGACTTACTACCTTCATTGTCTTAATTAAYGGCATGTTCTCCACCTCTGGTTAGTCAGCATTCTGATTTTTTTCCACTGGATCATCATCATAAAAAAAGATCCAGTTGTCATTTTAACCATATAATTAAAATGCCTGTCTGTAGAATGACTTCCATCAGAATGCTCCAACCAGTTCTTACAATGGTGGATAAGATGCTGCTGYATTAAAAATAACTTGATTCAGAAAATTAAAAAATGTGACTGAAGACTTGGCAAATGAAAGCTCACCAAATAACCCAGATTTTTGATTCTTATCGTCTTGTTCTGAATCCTAGACCACAGCATTTTCTCAGCTTTTCTTCCTGTAGTTTCCTAAGGTTTTTTTGAAGGAGGCGACTCTCTCTAGGTAATCTAGATACCTGCTGGTTGCTCTGTACGAAACCGCGGAAATGTCAGAGTCTGCAACTGGAGTGAGTTTTTTATAGTRCAGGTTGGTGAGCTGTGGCTGTGTGCTGGAGTTTGGACAACATGGATTCAACTGACTTCACTCTAGCAGCTGGTGCTGTCAAAACAGATACCACCCTCTTCAATAGTGAGATGAAGCAGTTGCAAGTGGCAAAGTACAACTCAAACAACTCYGTACTGAGCTGTAGATCTGGGAAGTCCTAGAAGAAGCCCTTCCTGCCACAGGTGGCCTAAAGAAACTGGCTTTAGCACTGCTGCTTTTCCAGTAAGCCAGCAGGATTTGGTGGGTGGAGGAAGGGGAAGGAACTCRGCTAGCCGTGACAAAGGGGAAATCTTGGCACGAGCTTAGATGCAGTCTTGCGACTGGCCTTGATGTCCCAACTTCTACAAGATGGGGTCGCACCCAAGTGAGGGAAGCTGACAAAGATGTGTGGGAGGGAGATGGGAAACCACGAACTCTGGCTCTGTAGAGGTCCTGAAGTCTTGGAAGAAGAGGGCTGACACTGTGCTGCTCTCAACAAGATCTATGCCACYGTGTGACTGCGGTGATAGGTCCCAAGACACTCCTCTCCATCAAGTGATAGAGTGATAGGGACTGAGGGTGTGGGGTTTTTTTTATAGAAAAAAGGGGCTGTGTGAGTGAGCTTCTGATGTGCTTGCTTGCTTGTTTTCTTGGTGGGAACAGCTCCTGCCAGTGATGGCTGGGGACCCGGGTGGCTGCACGGGGACCAGGGGGAGCTGCCGCTGCCCCCGGGTCTAGGGCAGAGAGCCGCGCTGCTCGCAGCCGCCTGTGGCTGCCGAGCCGGCCGCTCCCAGCGGCGGTGCCGGCGCGGCCGCCGGCACGGGCAGCCCTGGCGGGGAAGGCGGCGGCCGTTGGAGCCGTTGGCGCGCGGCCGTTGGAGCCGTTGGCGCGCGGCCGTTGTTGGTGCGCGCGCCGCGGCTGCCCCCTGGCGGCCGCGGGCGGGAGGCGCCGCGGCGCGGAGCGCTGCTCGGTCAGGGGCAGGCGGGACCCGGCGCTGCCCGGGCTGCGGCTACCGGCGGCAAGGCGGGCCTGGGCCAGGGGAAGATGTCTCCCTGCCTGAGCTAGCAGCTGAGCGAGGCTTCGCCTCCCTCGCCCGTTCTCAGGGAGCTGCACTCCCCCTGCTCACCCCTGGGTCTCCAGTGCCTTCCTTGCGGCTCGGYGGGGAAAGGGTTTGCTGAGCCCCGGCTGTCCCATCTGCAGATGCCTTYGGCTGGAGTGCCTTGCTTGCCGGCACACGTGTACGAGTGTCCGTGGAGCAGCTCCTGCAGCGCTCTCAGAGTAGGTCATTTCCTCTGACTCAGTCGTATCAGTCACCAAGTTGATGTGCTCTAGTCTCGGGCTCAASTCTTCAGCTGTGAGCATGTGCTCTCCCTCTCGCGTGTGCGCTWTGGGCAGATATGGGTGGGCAGATCTGGAGATAAGCCTTGGACCTTTGCTTGGGGCCTCTTAACACCCTCTTAGCGCCCAGCAGGCACTAAGTACAGTCTGTGTGGGGGCTGTTCACAGCCTTCTCAACTGCTGTAACATATTCCCTGCTGACTTAAAGGTATTGACGTGACTCACATTGGCACCAGGCAAAGCAGCTTTGTGGTCCCTCTTGAGCAGCCTTTCCGAGCTCTGCCTGCCTTGGTAGCTGGGAATGTCTGTTGCACAGAGCTGCAGTCTTCCCTAAGTGTCCCAGCACCACACGCCACATGGAATCAGGTCTCAAGGCTCCTGGGTTTTAGCTCCCTGCTGCCTCAGCTGCTTATGGTTACAGTGGAAACATAGCTTAATCCAGTGATCGTCCAGCCTGTTCAATGGCCATCCCACACACCCAGAAAAGACAAGATGTGTTCAGTACTTGGCTTTGTATGGCCATGTACTCATATGGGTTTTCTCCTTCCTTTACAGCAAAGATTTTGACTTTCTAGTTCTGGGCTTTTCCTTTAAAAAGGCAAGACAAGCTACTGCCCAAATTTCACCTCTAAAGAAAGATTATTGCATGGCATTATGGTGCTGTCTCTCCATAGATGAGAAATGGTCTGAAGGTGAAACCTGGAGATAAATTCTCTGTGCTTTCACTTTAACTTACTTAAGGTAAATTGAAAGGAAGCCAGTCATTCCTGCCCGGGGAGCTTAGTGTCCTCTGCATTTTAGAACCCACTCAAGATCCTAAATGTGCTAATCAGCCTGAGCTTGCATGGTCCACCCATCRTGCCAGTGTGTCCCATTTGCCTTTGCAAAATTACATTTGCAAAATTACATTATGTCACCAAGGGGAAATCCTGCTTGACTAACCTGATCACCTTCTACGAAGGAATATC
>NW_020455677.1:4711403-4721177 GCF_003342845.1 Nothoprocta perdicaria
ATTCTATGATTAATGACAGGTAGACAGGAAAAACAATCACTTTCTTTGAACAGCTGCAGTGTCGTTGACCATGAGGAGCAGGAAGAGCTTGTAGTTCTAGGCCTTGCTAATGGGCAAGGTGGATACAAGTTGCCTGGTCATAGGAAAGCCCAGGGCTTCACTCTGTACTTAGCATCTAAAGCATAGATGCAAGACAGTCTTGGTGGTCCACAGCAAATCTCAGAAGCAAAGACCCAGCCCAGACAAACACCCCCAAGCATGGAGTAATACACACTGCAGTTTCTTTGAGTGAAAACTACCCTCACATGTTTCATTTACTCAGAAATAAAATTCTGGTGTCCAAAATGACAGAAATTGAAAGATAAAGTGGAAGGAAGGAAGGTACTTCAAAATCAGAACTGCTGGTTAGCCAGACAGATTTACACCAGTCAGCCAGTCAAATTTACACCAGTAAATTTACACCTATCCCCCGTACTTTTGCCAACAAATTCTTCCTTCCTATGCAGACCAAAATTGCTTCCTTTCAGCGTATGGTCTAAGTGCATACTATACTACGTAGGTGTATAGGTAGATAGTATGGAAGTAGTGTCTCTGTGTGTGTATATATAGGCACTACATGGATATATAAATGCCATATATGTAGGATCTGAATTTGGCAGCTGCATCTATACGAGCAAATTAAGCAGAACAAGGGARTGCTCTGAGGCACTAGAACTCCATTGTATATTAAATTAATAACTGATTTCTGTGAAATGCTTCTTGCCATATTTTCTACTTTCCCCCCACCCCTTCCGAACACTTCTCAAGTGTGGCTGAGAGTTAGTGTGGGCCAGGGRCCATTCCCAATGACCGGTTTGGATCCACCTGCCTTGTTTGGGGGATAAGAGTTTAATGGTATGGGTGCAAGCTGTTCTGTGCCAGGGAACAGTCCTGGGCATGTTTAATTTACTGGTATAGGCATAGTCTAGGAGCCCAAGGGATTAGGCAGAGTTTTAAGGGTTGCGTGCCTGGACTTATATACTTTGATTTCTCCCCAGTCCCAATTTATTGGATAACTTTTGTTTTTTAATGGACATGAGTCTTGATCCTTTAACTCTTCTGTCACCTTAGCTAAAAAGCCTTGTTGTCTGTGATAGCAACTCTTAAATCTTCCTGAAAAATTACAGATATCCTGCAGAGGGCCCAGTGGGTTGTCATTACACAGTTGTTATCACTGCCAGTTTGATGGTTGCATATAACAAGTTATCTTTGTTTAGCATTTTAAAAATATATTTAGAGAGCAAGGCATGCAAAACATAAGAAAAACAGTAAAATTATACAAAGCAGGGTAATTTATCAAAGACTGGCCATTTTTCTTCAGATTTTATAGAAAGAAGCTTCCAATGTCCGTGAGTCAAGCCTGGATTGCTTTTTTTTTTTAAGTTAGGATAAGTTTACTAGATGAAATCAGAGGGACTGCTTAGACTTTGCAAGGTAACATCACTGCAGGTACATCCAGTCACAGTGACTCTTGTGGTACAACATCTTGGGAATGATGCTAATGAGCTTTCACTAAGCAGAAGTGCTTGAGGCTTTAGATCTTGTGTCTCTCTTGAAAACTGGTACAAAGGTGCATGACTGATAGCAGCACACCTGTATTTGTATGGAGGAACATAACTCTTTGTGACGGATATGCTCCTTTCCCAGCTCAACCTGGCCTGTACCTTACATGCAGCCCTGTTCAGTTGCTAACTCGTTCTTGGACACTTTCCTAAACAGGGATGCTAATTACAGTGTTCTAAATCACATACTCTTCCTGAACCACATACCTGGTCTAATCACAGCTCTTTCCTGTAACCCTGGCTGTTATCCTCTTATCCTGACTCTCTGTGGCTTGAGCTTSATTTCTGTCAATACAACCGCCACATTAACATCAAAGTACCTAGACCAGAGCTGAGAGATGAGCATTGACATAGGGAGCATTTCTTGTTACTTATGTGACTCTCCTTGTTTGAGATTGCTGCTGTGCAGTATGTGGCATGAGCATCTGCAACCACAGCCAGTGCAGGGCGTGAGGAGGTGTTGGGGCAGCTCTGATACTGCAGTGCTGATGTAGCATGACAGCAGCAAACAACTGAGCAGACATGTATCGAAAGGTCATTTATTTACAGATATCTATGGCCAGTGTGCCGTATTAACAATGAATTTGGCTGGATCGCAATTTGCTACGCAGCTATAGAGGTCTGGAGAGTGAATCACAYGCCCTTGCTACAGGCACTTCTTCATGATATGTGTGCTGGTTAGTTTGGAGGACAGATGTTACTTATCTGGGCCCATTACCCATCTAGAAGGAAGCCAGAAAATAGTTCATTAGATCAAGCTGCAACGAGGAGAGGTTTTCCAAAGCCAAGCTCCAGGAAACTACTATTTTATACCTCTGGGAATGTGGCGGTGGTGTGGGAGCTAAGACGGAAAGAATTTTTCTGCACTGCCTCATCCTGATGCAATAGGGTTGTGCAGCCCATATTTCTGCTCTGCTTTGAGGGCTAGGAGGCTGGTGGCAAGTGCCACTTGTGTGAGACTTTGAGACCAGGAAAGGTGGTCCTGGGATTGTCCTGCCTCTGAATCCCATTCTCTAACTCTGGCTTTTCCTAGTGTCCCTAGGTTTAAGTACAGACAAGAGAGCATGTAGATCCTGGAGTTTCCTCCAGGCTAACTGCACCTACTCCTCTGGGCTACCCGAGTGYGATGCTCTGCTAAATGCTGCACACGTGCTCATTGACCTGAAGCAACTCCTTGCTGCTGTGCAGTAAGCCCAGATCCTGCCCGCAGCCAATATAGCAGATCCCAGAAGCAGCTCTGGGAAAACCCAAGGAGTGYCCCAGGCTCTCTAGCCTGCTCTTCCTTCCCCGGCAGCTCCAGGTTGCAARGGGAGCCAAGAGACGGTCTCTTGTGCCCTCTGGGGACGGCTGATACACACTACAGGCACAAACAAGCACCAGCGACAAGCCGCAGCTCTTCACAAAGTTTCTCCTAACCAGCCTGCCCAWAGGTGAAGCTTGTAGGACAGCAGGCCCGTGGTTAATGTAGTTGGCACATCTGCATCCATCAGTCAAATCCTGCCTCTGTTCTGACAGCACCTCTTGGCTGGAAAATCTTACTCTGGAAACACAGACATCAGGGAAAGCTGTGTGGTCAAACTGTCATAAAAACCTTCAACTCCTACCCTTTATCTGCCCTCTGTCTTGGCTTGTATTCTCTTGTCCCCCACTTTCTACTATTTTTAGTGCTAACATGCCTGCATGCAGAGCTCTCTTTCTGATCCCAAACTTTCTTCCTTCCCAAGGCCACTTACATTCTTGTTTATAGTTTTACTGCATGGAGAGCAGTTCCAACTAGGATTTTCAGTGGACAGCTTGCAAATAACTGCCCTTAGCTGTGGGAAACTGATAAAGGCTTCAGCATTTGGCCTCTAGAGGAGCTTGGGGAATGCACAGATGTGAATTGCATTCACAGCGTTCAGAAAGCAAAGGGTAAGTGACGTGTGTGGTTTATTCTCATCACAACATCTTCTAAAGTTGAGACCTGTCCTTTCTTGGTCCTTAGTGATCTGAGCTTTTGAGGCAGGGGTGTCTGAAGACAGTTTGTCTTGCTCTGTAGTTAAGAGTACCTTCCAAGTGCAGTTTTACTAGATGTTGGGAACCCTTCTKTTGAGTTCTGACTGATTTATGGCCAAATCTGGGGTTGTTAGAGTACTTTTCACATCTATGCTTATTTTAAGAGTTGTAAATACCTCCAAATCTTTCTCTGAGGATTCTGCTCACTCCTGTGCTGCGGCAGAGGCCTCGGGCAGGGCTCCTCCTCCTCTCCTTGGCCTCCTCACCATGCTGGGAGCAGCTCAGTAGCACAGGTTCGCACAGTGACCTCAGCAGACCTACAACTGACTTCTCTCCCCACTTGGCAGCAGCTGGAGAAGGGGTGTAGACTAATGAGTAGTCCTAATAGCTCTGTGAAACCTTGCAAATGCCTGGCTGGTGTTTTTGTGATCATCTGAGGGCAGTTTGGAAGGTCTGACCTAACCTGCAGTGCGGCACTGCGGCCAGGAGCCTCCTGAACGGGCGCAGCCGGGGTGCAGCGTGGGCGCAGCTCGGCTCCTGCTCTCCTTACCACACAGTCTGCTCTCTCCAGGGGTGGACTGCAAGGTAGCAAGCTCAAGCTTGCCTTCTCTTTGCTTCTCCTCCAAGGGATGGATTTTTTTTTTCCCCTGGTAATACTAACCTGGCTCCTTTTTCATTTTCCTTGAAGCCCTGAAATGCTTCACAGCTAGAAACGGGTTCTAGATGGGGTGCCATAACTACAGCAGTTGAGAAACCTCTTTGATGTTGAAAGCTGTGTCTTATTCATAGACTTGGGATGAGCCTGGAGGCTGTCTGGGCAGCCAGGAAGTTCCAGCAGGCAGGAAAGATTTTTTTCCTACCTTCTGCTGCCTCCTCCCCGCCCCCCTCCACTCCCCTCCCAATCAAACTAGCAATAATGATAATATTTTTTTTTTTTGCTAATATTTTTTTCCTGTATAGAGGCAGAGTGTGTCAATTTCTTAGTGTTTCTGCTTGAGAAATTTCCTGCTTTTGTAGGAATCCAAGCTCTTTTTCTCTAGAGCTGCCCTCTTAAGCAGTATAGTTTGAAATTTCTTTTGTCCAGAAGTGTGAGGCAGCAGGTGAGAGAGAGCGGCCCTCTCTGCAGGGGGTGGGATGTATGGAGTGGCTGCTTTGTGCCTTAGTTGGTGTTTCTGAGAAGCCAGAGTGCCGTGCTGTCCTTAAGCTGTGGGCTGGCCATGCTGAACTGCCAGTCCTGTGTGTGTTCCTTGTGCAGCCCACAACCAGGCGGGTGCTGTGGGTCTTCTCCTASACCTGATTGCACAGGAGCAAATGCTTGCGACAGCTTCAGGAACACGGGCAGGCTGGGGCAGTAGCCCTGCTCTCCCTCGTTCTCAGTGTGCCAGCCACACACCGGCTCTCTAGCGGGCTCTGGCAACGTGCAGGCAGAGCATGACCAGCAAGGGGGCTGTAACAGGAACGGGGCTGCCTAGCTGTGCTGCTAACAGGTTTGTCTTTTCCTTACTGTAGTTGCGTAGCTTATGCTGACATTATCGGYGCTGCTGTATCAAAAAAGGAAGGATCAGTAATTCCTGAACTCTTCTCTTCTGTTTCTTTCCCTTTCTTTTCCTCTTCTTGTGCCAGTGAGAAACAGTACCTTCAAAAACATGTAGCCAAGATAGATGCACTGAGAAGTACCAGACACCTGAAAGAGAACAGATACCTCTCAGTTTTGGCCATCTCTATGTAGATGATGAATCTACTTCTTGAATCTCCAAAGTGTTGGCCTTTCAATAGCTGGCTCCCTTCTGGGACAGATTGGCCATTGCATTTTTCGCTGGCAAGGTAACAGTGCCCAGTTTCAGTCTTTGAGCCCCAACAGCCGTAGTGATGGGCTCACTTGGGACTCGTGTGCTTGCTATGCTCATGGGGGATGCTCAGGGGCAGGGAACGGCTTGCCCCACACTTTTGGTATAYGGACCACCCTGCCAGGTTTCAGAGGGAATTTGGATATGCTGCAACTTCACTCCTGCAGCAGGGYCAAGGGGGAAACTGTTATCTGTGCCAGAGACGACTCAGAATGACTACTGATAGACCAGGCGTTGTACAAAGGCAGTCAGTGATGGTCTCTTCTAGGTGAGCCTATATGCAAAGCAATTCAAGAAGAAATTTCCTGTAGTACCATAAATGATCAATGGAGAATTGAGCTGAACAACTGCTGTAGCTGCCCCTCTTCTGCCAGTCACACTGCTCTGGGAACCATTCTCACTGTTTTAGTGGGGACTGTCCCTCTACTTAGAGGTATCGGGTTGTGGCTCAGGCAGCTGGTGGATGAGTGTGCACAGAAGCACAGCTCGCTGCGTACCTGATTTTTGATCCACGTTTCTCTTTGCATGATTTCTAGGCTCAACCCTTCTGCCTTCATCTATCCTCCACCTTGCTGTTCTCGCTTAACGTTGCACTTGGCAACCTTAGGGGTGTTCTCCGCATGGCCGGCACTGTCTGTCACTCTCATGCCCATTCCTGACATTCAGCCCATTCAGAGCAAACACCAGAGGGAGTGGAAGGTTTTTTCCATCTCCTCACCCTTTCAGTGTCCCTTGGTGTAATGAGCGACGATGCCCCGTAGATGGCACTTGAACCTCTTGCTCAGAGTGTTTCTGACTTCAACTCTGGGATGTTAAGAGCAGAGACTGCAGAGGTGGAGCAGCTACAGCACACGCAGCATGTGGTGAAGGGGGCACAAGGCTAGGTTAGTGTGTGCCATGGGCGAGCAAATCCACTGACGATTTCCAAGGATGAAAATAGCATCTCTTCCCTTATGAGAAGACTTGGCCAGGTCTGCCTAATGGAGCCTTCYGCACCTACATGCATTCCTGCTTTTTCACCTTGCAGTGTTAGTGGTACACCTAGGGGAGGACAAGCTGTAGAGGGAATTAGACTGTCCCCCAGGCATAACGGGAGATAGAGCTCCAAGGATACATCCTAGCTGTGTGGTCTATGCATGACACGTGCGCTCACACACGCATGTGCACACACACATGCCTCTCTTATCATGCTGTTAGGACAGGGCTCCCAGGGAGGAGTCTCTCTGAGGGATAAGATGTGGCCCACCATGAACTGCAGCAGCCCTTTGGGGGTGCCTTACCCGTGACAGTAACAGGGAGCCACACACGGGTGTCATGGAAGTGAGCCAGGATCCTGGCCCAGCTCACAGCCTCCTGCCCTCTCTGTCACTTGCATGGAGAGCTTGCCTGCCCTTTACTCCTCACTCAGCTGTGAGGAATTCACACAGATCTCAGAGCAGTTGCTGAGGCAGGTGTGTGGGTCACCATAAATGTTCAGCAATGCACTTCTTGTGTTCTTTTACCAAATGACCTGAGGAAACTTGGCCCCATTGTCTGATTTTGAGGTTTGGGTTTGGTTTGAGYACACTATTCGGATCAAAACTCCAGAGGTGATAAACCCACAGGAACCAAAACCAAAGCAAAGAGATCACATGAGATGCTTGGGAAGTGAAACCACTGAATTTTGCATAGCTCCACTGGGGTGATCTAGTAACAGGCCAGGTTACAGTCCAGAACACCCTGGGAGCACACAGCTGCGGGGCAGGAGATACAGCTCCTGTTCTTGCATCTTCCACAGCTTTCCTCTGTGACGTTCAGAAAGGCAAGTAATCTTCCCCTGTCATAGTTTTCTTCTCTGGAGACAATACTACTACTTAACACTGAAAAATATTTTGCTGTCCTGGTGTGGAAGTTGCKCTGACATTGTGCAACCCCTTTGCATAGTGAGGAGCACCATCTCCAGACCTCTTGGAGAGCTTCCTTTCCGATATATAAGGCAGCATCATGATCCATCACATACTGGGAACTCACCTAGCTCATCAGCTCTCATCTGGGAGACAGGGATCCCACAGGAACATGTGGAGGGAAGACGAGGCAGCAGGTTGCAGCCTTGCTTTCTGCAAGGGCTTCCTTAGCCATAGGGCTCTGCTGCCCGTCGCTGGTAGGGCCACAGTGTTGCCATGTCCCTCTTGCTCGGCGAGGGTGCTGGATGCTGTGGATCGATGGGGAGTTTGTGAACTGTCAGTCAGTGGCTCCTGACACTGCTTGTGGAGCAAGAGAGAGGCCGTGGTCCTTTGCCAGACAAGGGTGTGCAAGGCTGGTTGGAAAAGGAACTCGAAAGCCTGTGAGTTTGTGCTGAGCCTGCCTGACTAAGCAAGCGGAGCTGAAAAGTGGAGGACTGTGGCCACTCGAGACGAGAAAACGCTGGGAGCGAGTGTGTGTAACTCGACCTGAGGGAGAACGGGGTGTACCGGAAGTTGGTTTTCCTGGCTATTCTAGTCGCATGAAATACAAGGCAGGAAAGAACTTGTTGCTCTGCAGGTATCTGCTGTAAAATATGGAGGCAAAGGTTGTTGAAGCAGAGTTAACACAAGGATTTACAGTGATAGTTTCTCTTGTATCTCAGGGCTACAACAAAGCACCCCTGGCATTTGCTTTTGCCACTTGTCATTAGCTGTGTTGTCCCGGGAACAGGTTAAGCAGCTCCCCCAAGCCGGGGTCCCTGCTGCTGTTTCGCGTGTTGGGGCTGCACGAGTTCACTCTGAGGTGTTTCCCAGTGGGGTGGCAGGTTCTACTGTTCTCTGCTCCAGGGAGCTCTTAAGCTTTTCATCTGTCCTGGAACAAACAACTGAGTGCTGGAATGTGCCTGTTCCAGCCCTTGAGCCCAGAGAGGTTGAACACGGGAAAGCGATTGTACCCAATAGTTGAGCTGTGCTTTATGGGTCGTATAAACCACTTAYGGACCACTGCAGAGAAAGCCAAAGGCTCCAGTGCCTGATTAAAGAATGAATGAAGGCCTTGGAACTTTATATAAAGTTAGTGTAAAACCTTTTGCTTTATGTAAAAATATGAATCATCTTAAGTGACATTCACCAGGATAGAAAACGGTGGGAAATTCTCCCTTATTGTGCTTTGGAGAGTACCTCGGTTGTCTGTGAGGAGTTAGGAGTAAATCTTGCCTAAGGTGAAATACATGCTTGCCTATCTCTACCGAGGGTTTTTGCTTTTATCTGGTATTTTGTTCTCCTCCTTAGGGCTGGGATGCTAGAATAGCAAGGCTAGTGATCTGACATTGTGCACTCTTACCTGTTTAGCTCTATTCATGCAATAATGAAACCAGAAGTATCTAGGACAAGGTATGGGGACGGAGAGTTATGGGACTGGAGGATGGCTTCAATTTGGAATARAGAGGGGGGAAAAAAGTAATTTGAGAATTAAGTTCACGGTGAGAATTCAAAATACACTTGGTTTAACAAATGTAAGCATTAATCTACATTTGCTGCCCTATTCGAGGGATATACAGTAAGAAAACCAAAAAGGTTATTGTCTGGCTTGGATTCTGTGCCTTTATTCCGTTAGGGAAAATACTTTGCTAACTGGAGCTGAACTGAGCCTCTTTGCTCTGAARCTAAGATGTTCTTTCTCTTTTCCCCAGCCAGCAGTTTATCAGTGCTTTTCCCTTATCTCATTACAGGCGTGCTGGCCGAGAAGAGAGAATTGATATGTTAACCAGCCTGCGCTRCTCTGGAATTTGTACACAAGCGACCTCCTCTGTGCCTCAGAGCCCACAGGAAAGCTGCCTGCCCCAAGGCAAGTGAGGACGAAGGGCTCCCTTGGCCTCAGAGGAGAGGTGCTAGGCAAGAGGAACCCTTAGCTAGGCAAGAGGAACCCTAAGCTAGGCACCGATGCTTCCTCTGCGTGGCTAAAGCCCTTTGTCATCACTGCTGGCCTCGCTGAAGCACGCTGGTGGYTCCGTGTGAGTGCAGCGTGGCTGCCACTGCCTCCGTCAATTCCTGGTAACTTTCCCGTCTCTTTTGCCAGGGAAGGGGCTGTGGAGATGGAGCACCCTGCTCTTGCTGCAGGCACACAGGGCAGCGGGTGCAGTTAGGGCAGCGGGTGCTGGGCCATCCTGGCCCTGCGCTTGTTGGCTGGGAGCAAGGGCAGCGCTGCCAGCTTGCCGCTTCCTGCGGGCCCCCGGGTGGCCTAAGGGGCTCCGGGAGGTCACGCACTGGCCCCGCCGCTGCTCGGAGCCGGGGAAGGGAGGAAGGGAGGAAGGAAAAGGGGTGCGCGCGCGCGCGGCGGGCATCGCGGGCCCCCCGAGCAGCGCCCTTGGGCTGCGCGGCCCCGCGGCG